>NC_053431.1:50124758-50295059 GCF_007990345.1 Gossypium hirsutum | reverse complement strand
AAATTTCATGAGGTACCTAGACATTATCTCGAAACCCATCCGATTTTGGTCGTGTATATATGGCTTGCTTCATCCATCGCACTTCTGCTTGCAATTTGTTGAAACGTTGGTTACTCCAACTCGGCTGAATGACCATATTGTAAGGATCTCTTATGGTTCAAGCACGATTTCCTTTAATTGCGACTACATTTGCCTTAGCTGGGTGGTAATCAATCACGAACTCATAGTCTTTCAGTAACTCAAGCCATCGTTGTTGGCACAAATTTAAGTCTTTCTGAGTCATCAATATTTCAAACTTTGTGATCAGTGAAAACATGACATTTCTTATCGTACAAATGATGTCTCCAAAATTTCAAGGCAAAAACTATGACGGCCAATTCCAAATCATGTGTCGAGTAATTCTTCTCAGTGACTTCAACTGTCTCGAGGCATAAGCTATCACTTGCCCTCTTGCATTAACATACATCCAAGACCAATCAAGGATGCATCGCTATAGATCACAAATTCCTTTCCCGACTTGGGTTGCACTAAAACCGACGCCTTAGTCAATAAGGCTTTCAATTTCTCAAAACTCTACTGACATTTTTCGGACCACTCAAACTTGACATCTTTTGCAACAATCTCATCATAGGAGTAGCAATCATCGAAAAACCTTGACAAACCGACGGTAGTAACTGGCTAAGCCAAAAAGCTTCTAACCTCGGATACATTCTTTGGCGGTTTCCACTCAACTATTCCTGAAATCTTACTGGGATCGACCCGAATACCATCGCCTGAAATGATATGTCCCAAAAATCCAACTTCTTTGAGCCAAAACTCACTTTTACTGAACTTAGCATATAACTATTTTTCTCTCAAAATCTATAGAACAGTTCTCAAATGCTCAGCATGCTCAGATTCATCTCGAGAATAAATCAAGATATCATCGATGAACATGACCACAAACTTATCTAAGTATGGTCTAAAATTCGGTTCATCAAGTCCATAAAAACTACAGGAGCATTCGTCAGTCCGAAAGGCATAACTAGGAATTCATAATGCCTGTACCTTGTTCTGAAGCAGTTTTTGGTTCATCTGACTCCTTAACTCTCAACTGATTATAACTCGATCTCAATCTATCTTTGAAAACATTGTTGCGCCTTTCAACTAATCAAACAAGTCATCAGTTCTCGGTAACGGATACTTGTTCTTTATAGTCACTTGGTTGAGCTGTCGATAATTGATGCACAGTCTCATAGAGCCATCTTTCTTCTTACAAACAATACTGGTGCACCCCAGGGAGAATAACTCGGTCTAGTAAAACCTTTATCTGACAATTCTTGCAACTGAACTTTCAATTCTTTCAATTCAGTCAGGGCCATCCTATTTGGACCAATCGAGATCGGTGAGGTACCATGGACTAATTTGATACCAAACTCAATTACTCTAATCGGAGGTAACTTGGCAATTCCCCAAAATACATCTGAATATTTGCATACTACCGGCACTGACTCAATTTTCAATTAAGACTTCTCAGTGTTCAACACATAAGCAAGATAGGCTTCACACCCTTTTCTCATACATTTTTGAGCCAACATAGAAGAAATCACAATAGGTAGTGTACCTAACTCATCTGATTCAACCCGAAGAATTTCACCATTTTCACATTTCAATTTAATAATTTTCAGTCTACAATATACTATAGCATCACGTAGTGTCAACCAATCCATACCCAATATAACATCAAACTCATCAAGGCAATAACATTAAGTTAGCCGGAAAACAGTGACCTTGAATTATCAAAGACAATTCTTGCAAACTCTATCATCCAGAACGTATTCGCCTAAAGGGTTTGACACTTTAATCACATATTCGGTAGACTCAACAGGTAAATCCATACTAGATACTAACTTCATGCAAATATAAGAATGGGTTGATCCAGGATCAATCAATGCAACTACATTAGTATCGTAGAGAAAAAAGTACTGGTGATAACATCAGGTGATGAGGCCTCTTACTTTACACGTATGCCATATGTCCTTGCTAGAGCTCGTGCCTCAGATTGGCTACTGAATCCTTTGCAGTACCACGACTACCACTGACATTCCCGGGGTGTTTAGAGGCCTACCCCTCAAGGTGAGGTTACTCGATATAGGAGTCTGTTCAGTATCCTTCTCAACTCTTTCCGGGCATTCCTTAAGAAAGTGATCAAGTGAACCACACCTGAAACATGCCCCACTTTTCATCTGACATTCACAATAATGCAATTTGTTACATACATTAAACCGTGGCTTTGGGTTCCCAACACTCCCTACACTAACCGCTGAGGGAGAAGAAGTCCTCGATTTAGAGCGTTTGGAACTTCTCTCATTTCTTGTATGTCCCACTGATGAGGTAAAACGCTCATGATAACTTCTTGATTTCTTTGAAGTAGAGGGTTGTGACTTACTCCTGAATCTTTTACTCGGAACCTGGGTTTCCCTTTCGGCTTTCTTCTTTTCTATACTTAAACTCTCAACCTTCTTGGCCCGAGCGGCTAGCACAGCAAACTCTCTTATTTCGAGAGTCCCAATCAGTAGTTTAGTGTCTTCATTTTGTCCTTCCTCAAAGCATTTGCACATCGGTTTGAACCCATTCCTTGGTATACTGGCTCAACCGAACGAACTCTCGTTCATATTCTGACACAGTCCTATCTCACTATTTAAGCTCTAAAAATTCTTTTCTTTTCTGATTTAAGAACCTTTGGCTGATATACTTCTTTTGGAACTCCTCTTGAAAGAATTCCCACATGACATTTTCCCTTGGTACAATTAAAGATATAGTTTTTCACCAATAGCATGTTGTGTCTTTCAGTAAAGATATCGCACATTTCAAACATTCTACAAGAGTACATGATAATTCCTTGAAAACCTGAATGGTATTCTCTAACCAAAACTCACTTTTTCTGAATCATTATTGGTAGTAGCTCTGAACTCTTTTGCTTCATATTTTCTTATTTGATCAACCGGAGCCTTTATGATCCTTTCAGGCTCAACACCCGTGACACCTCATAATCAGGTTGCAGGACAGGTAGGGAGTTGGGGAATAGCGAGTTTGTTCTCATGTATTCATTAAACCATTCATCCATCATTTTCAAGAAGGCTATTTTCGCCTCTTCGTGACCTTCTGACTTAGGTCTCCTACTACTAGTAGTTGCAGCTCGTTGTACAGAAGCTTGAGCAGTGCCCTCAGCTTCTTCGGACTCATCTCGAGCTTGTTTGGAAGACATTTACTAAATGAAAATACATTTAAAAGTGTTCAGGAGTTATCACATTACCATAATTTATATAACGGCATGTATAGCTAAACTCGTGTTGGCTACATTAGTCCAAGAATTGACTAAACCGTAGCTCTAATACCACTAAATGTAATGCTTCTTACCTGTATTCGATGCTAAAACAGGGTACGAGGCATTATCAAACTTCAACTCAAATAAACATTCAAAATCGAGACACAAATTTCCACTCAAATTTAAAACTTTCATAAACATTCAGTTTGTCCCTACAATGAGCCTACGAGGCCCAAAACATACATTGAAAGTGGTTCGGGACTAAACTGAGAACTTTAGAAAATTTTATAACGCTTAGAAAATTTTTCACTAAAACAGGGGTCACACGTCCGTGTGGCTTAGGATACGCCCGTGTGGGCAAGCTGTGTGGTCACACACGCCCGTGTCCCTAACCCGTGTAACTCTCTGTTTATGACGTCATCAACAAATTAAAGTCACACGCCCAAGGCACACGCACATATGCTTAGGCCGTGTAGTCGAATAAATTTTTCATAATTTTTCATAAAATAGGCGTAGACTTCACATGGCCAGGGCACACACCCGTGTTCGAGGTTGTGCCGTCCACACGGCTGAGACACATAGTCGTGTCTCTGCCCGTGTGCTCGATACTGAGCATTCTATTTTGCAACAATTAAGGTGTAGGGGCACACACCCAAGGGGTAAGCCGTGTGTCACACACGACCTAGACACACGCCCATGTGTCTACCCGTGTGGACAAAAATAAGGTTATTTACCAAGCCTTCCAACTGTGTGTCACACACGGCCTAAACACACGGCCGTGCTCGAGGCCATGTCGTCCACACCGCTGAGACACACGCTAGTGTCTCTACCCGTATGCTCGATACTGAGCATTCTGTTTTGCAACAATTAAGGTGCAGGGAACACACGGCAGACACACGCCCAAGGGGCAAGCTGTGTGTCACACACGGCCTAGACACATGCCCATGTGTCTACCCGTGTGGACAAAAATAAGGCTACTTACCAAGCCTTTTTGCCACACTTTCATGCACAACCTACACAATAACATGTAATACCATTCCAAGTATAAACATATAGCCAATTCAGCCACAACTAAGGGATCCACAAATCATTTACATACTTATTAACTCAACCATGCAATTTCCACATCCATGAAAGACATCATCACATGCATATAAACATAAGCCAATATTAGCCAATTTCAATGGCCATTTACAAAATGTATCATCAACCATACTTGACACTTAAGAATTTTGACAAACATTAACATCATACATGCACCACTTGAACATCTTTAGCCATTCCAATGACTAAGTCACAAAATATTACTTACAAGCCTTCATCTATACCAAATAGCTTATACACGCCATTATACCAAAATGAATCATTTAGCTATACTAAAAGGAGATTTGTGGATAGTGTAATCTTGCTCCGACTGAATCCTCCAACCTTCACGGGCCTTACGAGCATTATAAAATAAGGAAAAGTAAAACGGGGTAAGCATTTTCATGCTTAGTAAGTTCGCATAATGGAAAGAAAACTTACTAGTCATATTTATTCAAATAAGCATACATACGCATTCATTTCATCAGTAATTTTGACAAGTTACCTAGATACATTCACTCATTAAACAAGTTAGTCATATACATCATGAAGTATTCAAATCAACATGGATGACCTCACCATATTATAAACTTTCATATCATTTCACAATTTCCTTTTTTTTTTAAGATTTCCTTTCGTTGAACTATTGTAAATCTCGATGGAGACTCGGGTAGTATACTCGAGGTATACTTGTCAATTGTCCATCAATTTACATCCAGAGTGCTCCTTGAGCACATATTCATAAAGAACACTCACAAGCCACATTTATAAAATAGGATAACCAGTCTAGGCTAAATCCCGTCTTTAGCATTCACTCTTAAGAGCTTATTCAAGATTGCCAGTCCAGGCAAAATCCCTTCGATAGTGTTAGCTCTAATGAGTCTACTATGAATTACTCGTCCAGGTTAATTCCATTTCATGGCATTTGCTCAAGAGAGTACAGCTCAAGATTACCCATCCAGGTTAAATCCTTCCTATATTATTTTTATTCAGTTCAAGGAAATTATTATAATCCATCAAAATACAATGCCTAACCGGGACAATGACATTTTATTCATGGCTTGCATCTTATGATTATTTCATAGCATGTGTCATTTCATATATATATTATCTCAATCACACAATTCAATTAAAACATGATAACATACCAAATTAAATTGCACGAACTTACCTTGAGAATGGCTCGTATTCAAACTCAACTATTCTGAGACCTTTCGTTTTGCTTGATATACTTCTGTAATCGGTTGTTTCGGGTCTATATAAGAAAATTCAACTATCAATTCATCGTTTTACACATACATTTTCATTAATTTACATCCTAGACAAAATTACCATTTTGTCCCTAACTTTTTGACACTTTACATTTTAGGCCCTAGGCACGTAAAATGACATGTATCCATTTTCTTTGTTACCCAAGCCTAGCCGAACCATATATATGCTCATATCAGCCCATATTTTTCATCAAATCATATTTTTACTACCCATTTTACAACTTTTTACAAATAGGTCGTTTTTAGGTATTTTCATGAAAAATCACTCAGTAAAAGATATTTATTACACATCAAACTTCCATTTTCTACCATTAAACATCAAAAAACTTGCATGTCACACATGGGCAAATTTTTAACCCTACTTCAAAAAAATGGTAGAAATGGAAAGATCGAGTGAATACGACTTTAAAAACGTAAAGAGCATTAAAAACGGGGCTAGGATGTACTTACAATCAAGCTTGAAAGTGGCCAAAACCCTAGCTATGGGGAGCTTGTAAAATTCAGCTACGGTGAAGAAGATGGACTAAAATTTGGACTTGATTTTCCCTTTTAATTCATTTATTTACTAAATGACCAAAATGCCCTTAATGCCTTTCTTTCAAAATTCACCTATCCATGCCCATTTTTGTCCACAAAAACTAAAATGTCCTAATTATCATATAAGGACCTCTAACTTAAAATTTCATAGGAATTGGACACCTTTAAATGTAGAACTCAACTTTTGCATTTTTTATGATTTAGTCCTTTTGACTAAGTTGAGTGCCCAAACGTCAAAATTTTTTAACGAAATTTCAAAAAATCATTCCGTGAAACTGTAGACCATAAAAATATGATAAAAACTAATTTTACTGCGTCGAATTTGTGGTCACGAAACCACTGTTCCGACTAGACCTAAAATCGGGATGTTACAAGTTCTACATATCACGTTCTATCTTTCCAACTATCTTCTTTATTTTCTTCCTTATTGTTTTAATCGTTGATTTATTATTCTATTTTAATTATCTTGGTTATTTATTTTAATTATTTTTTCTAACTTGGATTTGATTGCGTTTCAGGTTGTGAAAAATTTTTAAGTTTCTTTCCGAACATCTAAAGCCTTAAGTTAAATCCACGACTTTGACAAACTTACGATCTACTTCTGCATTCATCTGTCTCATTCTTTATCACACGGGCTACGACACGGCCTGACACACGATCATGTGACGTAAAGCAGTTTCGAAAACAACCTCTATTTTTGAGCTTTTCCTAGTTTTAATCGATGTTTCGGGTTAGAATCACACATCTGATGTTATTTTTGATGGACCATACAAACATCGCACTCCAAATCCTACATACAACATTAAAATGGATCGATTTACTAATGTGAATTGACTCAATACCAAAATCGAAGCTTAATTTTGATAACACAACCTAGCAAAATTAGTCCCAAAATTGACATACCAATGCTTACCCCATAAAACAATAGTTGAACACAACTATCCCACTAATAGATTGTGATCTTTGACCCCTCACTTAACTACCGTCACAAAAATAGTTAATAGAAACACTTAAACTGTGACAGCTCTAATTTGACCCTAGTCGGGAAGTGGTTTCGGGACCACAAAACTAAGTCACAAAATTATTTAAATGCTCTTTTCTATGTTTATTATATGTGAAGTATCATGTGTGAAAGTATCATGTCTAAATTTTGTCATTTGAATGTGAAATTATGAAAAAGGACTTATGTGATAAAATTGAAGAATGTGTTAGGAAGAAATGAGGTGATAGAATAATGCATGGCTTATTAAAAGGGAGGACTTGCATGTCAAATTGTCCAATCTAAAGTTAGTGGCCGGCCATGATGATGATGATTTGTAATATATGCATTTTATACATATAAGAAATATAATTATTAAATGTTTTATAATAAACATAAGAAATTAATAAAAGAAAAGAAAGCCATACATCCTTGCCTTGTTCTTGCCGAATGTTTGAGAAAGAAAGAAGAAATATGCTTTGAGGATTTCGGCAATGTAGCAAGCTAAAAATTTAAGGTAAATTTCATGTAATTTTTTGTTAATTTTTAATAGATGTGTGATCTTTGTTTACTTAATGTTAAAGCCCATGTTGAAATTTTGATTTCGGTTGAGCTATGTGCATTCGGTCATAGAGGAAATTGAATCAAATTTGGTTGTTTGTCTTAATTAAGGAGAGAAATTTATGAATCTATAATTATAAGTGACTAAATGGTAAAATAATAAGTTGGAGGGACTTGTATGTGAAGAGATGGCATTCGTTTAAGAGTATCTTTGACAAATTTGGTTCTTGTTATTTTGCATGAACTTAGATTAATTTGTAAGGACTTGAAAATACTAAGGAATATTCGGATGAAGTGAAATAAATAGAATGTTAAGTAATTACATGTTAAGGATGTTAAGGCTTAATTGTTAATGTCTGAATTCTATAAAGGGGGCTGTTATGCGAAATAATTTTAAGCTGTGTTATTATATATATATAATATATATAATCTATGGGGTAATGTTAAGTGGATCAATTGATCGATTAAATAGTTGCTTTACTTTAATTCAAGCTCAAGACCCAAAGAACCGAGATTTGGATCGAGAAAGGCGAAGTTAGCCGAGTAGTCGACACTATTGTACGAAGTTGTCGAGGTAAGTTCTTAAGTAATTTAAATTCAATTCGGTATGCTTAGAATTTAAATAAACATAGTAAGGTAAAATGCTTGATTATATAGATGTATAAATATAATGTGATGGATATATGTTTGGAGAAATGATTAGATCCAAATGTTGCTAAATTATTAATCCGAAATAGACATAGAAATATAATGTGCTAAACGTGTGTTTGAATAAATAAATTGAGCCGAATGTTGCTATACTTTTTGAATTGAAATAGACATTGAGACAAGGTGCTGAAGGTATTTTCAAATGAAAGGATTGATGAAATTGATGTGTATCAAAGTAGTTGTGTTATGACTCATACTATGTGTAACCTTAGCAATGAGCTAAGTAGTGAATGATTGTAACATCGGGCTAAAAGCCTAGCAGGCATATTGCCGGTGATATGATTCAGGTTATAATTCTAGCAGGCTACATGCTAGTATGATTTTTCGTGACTAAGAATTGATGTGTTATTAAACAAGTTAAAAATGTGTGTAAAGCCAAGTATGAGTTAAATTGTTATTAATTTGTAATAAGGTACGCATGTGAATAGTTATGAGAATTTTTGTATGTAATTTATGATTGAATGATGGCTATGATTTATATGATATTGATTTGGTATATCCAATTGAAGTATAAGTTATGAAAGTATGAAAGAACAGGTGAATTGTTTATCGAAATGTGATATTCGAGCCTCGGCCTAGCAAGCTTTAAGCTGGTGAATAATATTATCGGGCTTCGGGCCGAGCAGGCTATAATGCCGATGAGATAATATCGGGCTTCGGGCCTAGTAGGCTATAACGCCGGTGAAATGATATCGGGCTTCAAGCCTAGCAGGCAAAATGCCAGTGAATGAGTTCAGACTTAAAGTCTAGCAGGCTTCATGCCGGTGATGAATTCGGGTTTAAAACCTAGCAGGCTAAATGCCGGTGCTTTGATAAAAGTCTAAGACTATGAGACCTTGTGTTAAGTCGACAATTGAATTCGTTCAATACATTAATATATACTTATACATGGGAGATCGATTGCAATTGAATCATGAATGTGAAATGAGAAGCATAGGTGAAGATGTCATATGTGTATGTGTGTATTCGGTCATGGTGAAAGGTTATATGAATTATGTGAAATACCATTTAGATATGAATGACGAAAGTAACTGTGGTTATGAAATGGTACAATGGTTGAATTCGGTTGAATTAAAGTTGACACTGAAGTATTTAAATGCCTATGTCATATACGTGAGTAAGGGTAAAACTATCGTAAATTATCGATAAGGGTGGGCTATATGCGGAACCATCTTATAATTACTAATTTTAACAGTTGTGTGCGAATCATTGATGTATTGTATTGAGATTATGCTTAAGTGAAATTATAGATATGTGATGAAATTGATTAGTGATATACATGTTTAAATAATATGAATGCAAAGAATGTGTGAAAGAGTAAATTTGTAATAAATCTGCTTGGGACAGTAGCAGTAACGTGATTTTGGAAAATCACCATAAATTGTGGGAGTTGAGTTAGAAGCTGAATAAATTATGTAATTAAATCTTAATGAGTCTAGTTTCTTATAAAAGAAACCGTGTAAGCAAAGCAATTGCTGATAATGAGATATTTGAAGTGGCGTGGGATAGAGTCAAATGACTTCTATTTTTAGAAAATCATTATAATGTGTACAAAAATGGTTATAAGATAAAATTTATATGCTTATACTCCTTAATGAGTCTAGTTTCAAATGAAATCAATGAGAACATATTTTGAATTCTTTACAATGAGAGATTTGATTCGTAGTGAAGAGTGGTTAGATTAGTCAAACAGTGAAATAGGGGGAACTTTAAGAAAAATCTGGTATTGATTGGCCAAACCAAAAATTCTAAAAATTTTATGGATAGAATATATATGAGTCTATTTTCAGGAAAAATTAATGGCAATTGATTTGGAGTTTTGTAGCTCCAGTTATAAATAGTTTAGTGACTGTTACTCAGGAAGACAACTTGTAGTGAATTTGTGATTATGTTGTAAACATTGATAAAACTTGTTAATGAGTAGCTTAGTGTTTTCTTATGAACTTACTAAGCATAAAGTTTACTTCCCTTTTCTTTCCCATATTCCCTAGGGTTGCCAGGTTAGCTCGGGTTGGAGGCCGTCAGAGATATTATCACATAGTCGAGTCTACGCTATCGGCGTAAGTGAATCTTAGTGTTTCGAGTCTATGTCATGTATAGGGTTGTAAAGTTGAGTATGTAATATTATGATTAAGCCAAAGACTTTGGCTTGTTATTAAGGTAGTTTGATTATTCATATGCTTGTATGTTATTATCTCCTATGATGTGGTTTATAGCATGTATATTTAGAATTTGAATTGTGATTCACTGTTGAGTAAGTAAATGATACAAGACTAAGATATTGGTAAATATTTAATAATACCTCATGAATGTTTTGGGGCCTTGTAAGCCTGATTAAAGGATAATATACGCGTGTATGAAAAGTTTAAAATTGATCGAAAATTTTTACGGCCTGGTTTTATATAAATGGTTGAGTTTAAATCGGGTAGCACCTCGAACCCTGTTCTAGCGATGGATACAGGTGAAGGGTGCCACATTTAGTGGTATCATGTGATAGCCCTAATTTGGCCCTAGTCGGAAAGTGGTTTTGGGACTACAAAATTGAGTCACAAAAATAATTAGATGTTATATTCTGTGCTTATTATATGTGAAAGTGCATGTGTGAAAATTTCATGCTTTGATTTTGTCATTTGTGAGTGAAATTATGAAATAGGACTTATGTGAAAATTCTTGAAAATGTGATAGGTTAATTTGTAGTGGCCAAATAAATTGTAGTGCAAAATAGGAGGATTTGCATGTCAAACTTCCCACTTCAGTTATAGTGGCCGGCCATGATGGGAATGATAAGCAATATGTGCATTTTATAATACAACTTAAGTATGGTGCAATTAATATATGCTATTTTATATCATAAAATAAAGGGTAATAAAATAACAAAATGAAGTAAGGACAAGGCTTGTTCATCCTTGTTCTTCATAGCCGAAAAACCAAGTGAAAGAAAAAAAAAAGGGAAAAGTTTCTAAGAAGTTCGGCCATGCATGTAACTAGATGGAGGTATGTTTGATATTATTATTTGAAATTCATGTATATTTTAAGTTGTTAGTTTGAAATCTACCTAGTCATGGTTCAAATTTTTCTATTTGATGGAGATGATATTCGGCCATGGATGTTATATTTCTTGGTTGGTATTTTGATGTTTTTGGTGATGAGCTATGAAGATGGTTGATTTTGAGTGTTTAATAAAAAGGATTGGATGTAAGTGTGTGTGAAATAGCAAAAGGTGAGTCTTGGTAACTTCATGAAGTATTCGCCCATTTTGTTAAAATGTTATACTTGTGTTTAAATTTGGGGTTTAATAGTTATATGATTAGTATGGGTAT
Organism: Gossypium hirsutum; assembly: GCF_007990345.1. NCBI lineage: Eukaryota > Viridiplantae > Streptophyta > Magnoliopsida > Malvales > Malvaceae > Gossypium > Gossypium hirsutum. The sequence goes on along the minus strand of NC_053431.1, from coordinate 50,283,293 downwards.
AGATGACCGAATATGAACATGAAATACGATGTGAAATATAGATGGCCGAATGTAGCATGAATAAAGATGTGAATAAATCGAAGTTATGGAGGTTGTCAATAAAAAAATATGAGTTGGATGAGCGTATATGTGCACTAGATACTAAGCGGGAAAATCAACTATAGTATGAAATGCAAAGAAATTTCGATGTTGAATGTTTTAAACGATTTAGATAGTTATAAATTATGTTGAAGCTTGGTAAAATTGAAGAATTGTGGCTTAATTGTTTAATGGCAATTGGCTATTATGGTGAAATGCAATGTTAATATTTAGTTGCTAGTATTTATATGTGTGTTAGCCGAATTTGAACTTGAATAATGATTTGAGCATGATGTATTGTAGCCGAATTTGAACTTGAATAATGATTTGAGCATGATGTATTGTATTGAGATTATGCTGAAGTGAAATTATAGATATGTGATGAAATTGATTGGTGATATACATGTTTAAATAATATGAATGCAAAGAATGTGTGAAAGAGTAAATTGGAAATAAATCTGCTTGGGACAGCAGCAGTAACGTGATTTTGGAAAATCACCATAAATTGTGAGAGTTGAGTTAAAAGCTGAATAAATTATGTAATTAAAGCCTAATGAGTCTAGTTTCTTATAAAAGAAACTGTGAAAGCAAAAGAATTGCCGATAATGAGATATTTGAAGTGATGTGGGACAGAGTCAAAATGACTTCTAGATCCCCTGTTCTGTCTTTATAAAATCATTATAAATTGTACAAAAATAAGATAAAATTGATATTATTAGACTCTGTAATGAGTCTAGTTTCAAATGAAATAAACAAGGACATATTTTGAATTCTGTACAATGAGAAATTTGATTCGTAGTGAAGAGTGGTCAGATTAGTCAAGCAGTGAAACAGGGGAAACCTTAAGAAAAATCTGGTATTGATTGGCCAAACTAAAAATTCTGAAAATTTTATGGATAAAATATATATGAGTCTATTTTCAGGGAAATTTTACGGAAATTGATTTGGAGTTGCTTCGCTCCAGTTATAAATAATTTAGAGACTGTTGCTCAGGAAGACAACTTATTGTGAATTTGTGATTTTATGGTAAACATTGATAAAAAAATTGTTAATGAGTTGTTTAATGTTTTCTTATAAACTTACTATGATCTATATGTCTGAAAGTCGAATATATATATTATATTCTGGAAGTAATGCTTGAATAGTCGAATAATGACTAGTTTAAAATTTTTGAATTTAAGCTCAAGAGCAAAGAGGATCAAAGTTGGATAGGGGAAAAGAGAAAGTAATTGAGTAGCCTTTCCACAACCGTTCAAGTATATCCGAGGTAAGTTTTGAGTAGTCACCTTTAGTATATAATTGATGATGCTTTGATATGTATATATATTAGATGAATTGTGACCTTTTGGTTCTACTTGAATTAAGTTGTGTGATAAATAATTTATGTATATGACTTATAGTCGAATGGTCACTATGGGTTAAGCTTGAATGATGAAATGGAAATGTAATATTTATGTATGACTTTTGAACCGAAATGTAAATGATGGTGTTCATATGGAGCTTATATCCGAATGTAGCAAATGACTACTAATGTGATATGTTGAATGAGATGTGTTAATATACGATTAAATATGCATGATATTTGATGTGTATCCAGGCTTAAAGACCCGCAGGCTAACATAGTCGATTCTAGGACTAACATAGTGTGTATGAGTCTAGCTATACATGCCAAATAGTGTTAAACGATAGTGTGATGATTTCTGACAGTTAAAAATGTGTTTTCATTTAGTAATGATCCCGATCCCAATCTAGCGGTAGCTGATGATGTTGAGAGTGTAGTGCCTGCTCCCGCGCATGGGACAGCGCCGATGGACTCTCAACCTATCGCAAGCAATCGGAATGATGAGGCTAGACAGGCTTTTTATATTGTGATGAATGATTGGTTCAACCAATACATTCGAACTAATGCGGCTGTTCCACAACCCCCACTCCTGAACAATACACCCCCTGCCCCTACGATACCTCCGATAATTGATCAGATGAGGTTGAATAAGCCCCCGGTTGACAGAATCCGAAAGCACGGGGCTACTGAATTTAAGGCTACAGATAGTGATGGTACTGAGCAAGCTGAATTTTGGTTGGACAATACTATCCGAGTGTTCGATAAATTGTCTTGCACACCCGATGAATGCCTAAAATGTGATATATCTTTGCTACGTGATTCTGCCTATTATTGGTGGAATACATTGGTTTCTGTTGTACCCAGAGAGCGGGTGACGTGGGAGTTCTTCCAAACTGAATTTCGAAAAAAGTATATCAGCCAGAGATTCATCGATCAGAAAGGGAAGGAATTTCTTGAACTTAAACAGGGTTCCATGTCAGTTACTAATTATGAACAAAAATTTGTGAGACTTAGCCGGTATGCCCGAGAATGTGTTTCTTCAGAAGTTATAATGTGGAAACGTTTCGAAGATGGATTGAATGAAGATATAAAACTGTTTGTTGGCATTCTTGAAATCAGAAAGTTTGTAGTACTTGTCGAGCGAGCATGCAAAGCCGAAGAGCTCAGTAAAGAGAAAAGAAAAGCTGAAGATGGAGCTAGAGAGTTCCGTAAAAGATCTTTGGAAAGGCCCTTTCGACAGTCACCGAAGAAATTTTGAGATGATTCGGACCGATCTAAGAACACTTCGGGCTTTTCCAGACAAGACCGTGATCGACCCCCTGTGAGTCCACGAGCCACTTCAGTTGCCAGTGTTGGAAACGATCGTTGGGACAGGACCGAGTGCAAGTATTGTGGGAAATGGCATTCGGGGAGTTGTAGATTTCATGACCACTCCTGTTATAAGTGTGGATCAGCTGGCCACTTTATCAAAGACTGCCCGAGATTGTCAGAACAAAATGTGAATCAGAGTGGGAAACTGAGTATTGCTACAGCCCGAGGTAGACCACCCAGGAATACGGGGAATGCTAGTGGCGGTCAGAGAGGGTCTAGAGATGCTACGACTAGATCCGAGGCTCGTGCTCCTGCTAGAGCTTATGCTATACGCGCACGCGAGGATGCTTCTTCGCCTGTTGTTATTACCGGTACATCCACTCTCTTTGATACTAATGTGATTGCATTGATTAACCCTGATTCTACTCATTCATATGTGTGTGAAACTTTGGCATCCAGTAAGACTCTACCTGTTGAGTCTACTGAGTTTGTGATTCGGGTATCGAACCCTTTGGGCCGTTATGTGCTAGTTGACAAAGTATGTAAGAAATGTCCCCTAATGATTCGAGATTCTTGTTTCCCGGCTGATGTAATGTTATTGCCGTTTGACAAACGAAAGACAATTGATTTGAGGTGTTCGAATAATGAGATAATTCAAGTTGAGTCTACCGATTTGAATGGATTACCGATAGTTATATCTTCGATGTTGGCTCAGAAATATGTGAAAAAGTGGTGTGAAGCATATCTTGCATACGTACTGGATAGTAAAGAATCAGAAAAGAAACTTGAGACTGTACCCGTGGTTTGTGAATATCCAGATGTGTTCCCCGAAGAATTATCTAGATTACGACCTATTCGGGAGGTAGAGTTTGGTATTGAACTAGTACCAGGGACTACACCTATTTCGATAGCTCCGTATCGTATGGCACCAACCGAATTAAAAGAATTGAAATCTCAGTTGCAAGAGTTGACAGATAGAGGTTTTACTTGACCGAGTTTTTCTCCCTGGGGTGCACCAGTGTTGTTTGTGAAAAAGAAAGACGGAACCATGAGAATGTGCATTGATTATCATCAGCTTAATATGGTGACGATAAAGAATAAATATCCATTGCCGCAAATCGACGATTTGTTTGGTCAACTGAAAGGAGCCTCAGTATTTTCGAAGATAGACTTGAGATCGGGTTATTATCAGTTGCGAGTTAGAGACTCGGACATGCCTAAAACTGCTTTTAGAACAAGGTACGGACATTATGAGTTCCTAGTGATGCCTGTGACAGCCCTAAAGTGACCCTAGTCGGAAAGCGGTTTCGGGATCGGTAAACCGAGTCACCAAATTATTTGAATATGATATTTATTGTCTAAAATATGTGAATATGAATGTGTGAAAGTTTTAAGCTTCGATTTAGAAAATTGAAAGTGAATTTAGTCAATAGGACATATGTGTGACACTTTTGAAATGTGATAGGTTAATCTATAAGGATCTATTAGTGCATGTAATCAAAAGGGTGGACTTGCATGTCAATTTTCCCCCCTAATTAGTAGTGGCCGGCCATGAGCATGAGGGTGGACAAAATATTATGGCTAAAAAACATGTCATGAACATGTTGGGTTAATGCTTTATGTGAGGAATAATAAAATAAAGAACATGGGCAATAAAATATTAGCGTTAGTAGGAGGAGAAACAAAAAAAAATGTGTGTGGTTGTTCCTCCATTGTGCCGTACCTAGAAGAAAAAAAAAGAAAAAAAAAAGCTTCATCCTCTTTGTTCTTCTTGACCGAAAAATCAAAGGAAGAAGAAAGGAGTTTCTTGCTTCATGTTCGATTGGTTGGTGTTTAGGAGGAGGTATGTTTGATGATGTTCCATGAGATGCATGCATGTTTTAGTTGTTAACTTGAGTTCTACCTAGCCCATGGTCTAAATCTTGCTATGTGATGGAGATGACACTCGGCCATGGATGTATCATTCTTGCTTGGTGTTGATGTTGTGTTGATGATATATCAAGTTATTTTTGTGACCCAAGTTGAGATTTGGATTTTGGAATGAGTAAGGTTTTCAGCTATGGTAATTATAAGGGTGATGGATGTTGTTTCATGCTAAATCTAGATGAACAATGTTAGTGCTTATATCTCGATATTTATGAGTTTTTTTCTTGGTTTTACCTCAAACCCATGAAGTATTTTTAATTGGTGTTGTTAGAGGTTTCGGTCATGGGATTATAAGCTTGTTAGTTTGGATGGTGAAATTTATGCCTTGTAAGGGTAAATGGTTCAAAGGAACATTCGGCCATGATGTAAAAATTATGGTGAAGTGATGTTAAATGCTTTGAATATTGAGTATATATATATTGTTATAAGTTGAATTTAAGGTTTGCTAAATTGTCTTTGTCATTGCCGAATGTGTGTATAGTTAAAGAGAATTTGTTTAAGTGCTTAGTTAATTGATATTGAGTTAATGATATGTGTATTCGGTCATAAAGTTGCACATGAGGAAATGTTAGATTAATGGTATTAAATTGCTTAATGTGATTAAAAATGCGTATGACCATTTTGTATTTGAGCTAAAGGTGGCCATATGACCTATCAAATTCATTGTCATATTCGGCCATAAGCTAGCATAATGAGACTTTAATAAGTTAAATTTGTTTGAATTAGCTCAAGAGCTTAGAGGACCAAAGTTGGATAAGGGAAAGGAAAAAGTGATCGAATAGCCGTCGAAATCGTTCGACAACATCCGAGGTAAGTTTTCGAGTAATGGAACTTAGATTATGATTCGATTAGATCATGTTTTAAGCAAATCAATATCATGCTCTTGTATGTAGCTATTGAGCCGAAAATGATAATGCTTGATAAGTGACTTGTGTTTGAATTCTAGTTATGAAAATGAAATATAGATGTGTCATGATTTACTGATATGTGCATGGATATTCGGATGATAACCGGGCTAAGTCCCGAAGGAATTTGTGCTAGTGACTAATTCCGGGCTAAGTCCCAAAGGCATTTGTGCCAGTTACTATATCCGGGCTAAGTCCCAAAGGCATTTGTACGAGTTACTATATCCGGGCTAAGTCCCGAAGGCATTTGTGCGAGTTACTATGACCGGGCTACGTCCCGAAGGCATTTGAGCAAGTAGTTATATTCGGCTAAATCCCGAAGATGCTTGGGTTTGGAAGTGAGCAAGCTTGCTGTAAATTTCAAATTAATACGCTCATAAAATCCAAACGATGAGGTATGTTTCGTATATGCATCGGAAAAGTTGATTCGTTTTAAATAGTATTCGTTCAATTGATTAACGAATTTTCGGCCTTTAGTTAGGTTTGATACCTTGTGAATGAATATATTGATTGAAGCGTGAAGTAAGTATGTTTATGAGAATGTGCATATATGAAGTTATCCATTTAGCCATATGAATGTTATACCTTAGCCGAAACTAATTTCATTATTCAAAACTTACTAAGCATTAAATGCTTCCTCCGTTCTTTGAATCTCTGTTTTATAGAGTTTGGTTCGTCAGCTATCGGGCTCAGGATTGTCGAAGTCGAAGTCGTCCACACTATCAAAGCCCTTTTGGTACACTTTTGGTTGAACTCTGAAAATGGCATGTATAGGACTACCCTTTTTGTTGTTGGTCATGTACCCTTTGGTTTTGTATAAATTTGGATAGCCATGCGAAAATGGCTTATATACACTTTGAGCATAGCATTATAATCGTCTTGTATGTTGTTCATTGAGAGGTATGGAAATGTTTGGTAACGATTAGCCATTGGGAATGGTTAATTATGATTATTTTGATGCTATGTATGACAAACTCTAGTCGATTCATGGAAAATCATGAAATAGGTAAGGTTTACCTTAAAAACAGATGCTGACAGCAGAAGTGGTGTGGATTTGAAAAATCACTAAAAATAGTAAGAATGGAATTAAATAGTGAATAAATTATTTAATTGAACCTTGATGAATCTATTTTCAGAGGGAAGTAATGAAACGATCATATGAACAGTATTTTATGAGATTTTAAAGTTTTCGTGAAACAGGGCCAGAGCAATTTCTGGATTCCCTGTTTGGAATTAGGAAATTCATTATAAATTAACCAGAGATAGTTAGAAGTCATGCCATATATTTATAGATTCCTTTTTGAGTCTAGTTTCTTTAGAAACAAACGGCATAAGTATTGAAGCCCTGTACAGGGAGATATATAAGTCGTAATGCATGAAGGTCAGAGAAGTTGAACCCTGAAACAGGGGAGACTTTAACTAATAAACTGTACTAATTGGCCCAACCAAAAATTATAGAAAAAAATTTGTAGATGGATATATGAGTCTAGTTTCAGGGAAAATTTACGAAACTGATTTTCGAGTTTTGGAACTCAAGATATGATTTTTAAGGTGACAGTGATGCAGTTAGCCAGCTAGTCTGGAAATTTTTAAAATGGACTGTAAAAATAAGGGAATTAAGTCTGTTAACCCCTCGTGTCCAACTCCGGCAACGGTCTCGGGTACGGGGTGTTACAATGCCGTTTGGGCTCACTAATGCCCCTGCTATTTTCATTGATTTAATGAATCAAATTTTTAGAGAATATTTGGATCGATTTGTAGTCGTGTTTATAGATGACATTTTGATCTATTCACGCGATGAAACTGAACATGCCGAGCACTTGAAGTAAGTATTACAGATTTTACGAGACAAGCAATTATATGCGAAGTTCAGTAAATGTGAGTTCTGGTTGAGGGAAGTTAGCTTTTTGGGGCATATTGTATCCGCATCGGGCATCCGAGTTGATCCGAGTAAAAATTTCAGCTATACTCGATTGGAAACCTCCGAGAAATATTTTGGAAGTTCAAAGCTTTTTGGGACTTGCCGGGTACTACAGACGGTTTGTGAAAGTTTTCTCGATGATAGAAACACCGATGACAAAGTTGCTTCAGAAAGATATCAAATTTGAGTGGTCAGAAAAGTGCCAGAAAAGTTTTGATCAATTGAAAACTCTTTTGACCGAAGCCCCAGTGTTAGTTCAGCTAGAATCCAGTAAAGAATTTGTGATCTACAGTGATGCGTCTCTGAATGGTTTGGGCTGTGTATTGATGCAAGAGGGTAGAGTAGTAGCGTACGCTTCGAGACAATTGAAGCCACATGAGAAAAAAACTATCCGACTCATGATCTCGAGTTAGCTGCTATTGTTTTCGCTTTAAAAATTTGGTGTCACTACTTGTTCGGGGAGATATGCCATGTGTATTCCGATCATAAAAGTCTCAAGTACTTGATGACTTAGAGAGATTCGAATTTGGTACAAAGACGTTTGATAGAATTATTGAGAGATTACGAGCTTGTCATTTATTACCATCCGGGAAAGGCTAACGTGGTTGCTGATGCATTAAGCCGTAAATCGCTGTTTGTTTTGCGAGCAATGAATGTGCAGCTATCTGTGGCTGCTGATGCTGTGTTAGTAGTGGAGTTAAAAGAAAAACCATTAATGATGCAACAAATCCGTGAATCTCAAAAAGTTGATGATGAATTAGTTGCAAAGCGAGTATTATGTGTTTCGAAAGAGGATTTAGAGTTTTTAATTGATAGCAATGATTGCTTGAGGTTCAGAAACCGATTATGTGTTCCGAGAAATTCAGAGCTTATTCCAATGATTTTGAACGAGGTTCATAACAGCCGAATGTCAATTCACCCGGGTAGTACGAAAATGTACAATGATCTGGAACGTCAGATTGGTGGCATGGTATGAAACGAGACATTTCTGACTTGGTTTCGAAGTGTTTGATATGTCAACAAGTGAAAGCGGAACATCAAGTGCCTTCGGGATTACTTCAGCCGAACATGATACCCAAATGGAAATGGAATCGAGTCACGATGAATTTTGTATCTGGGTTGTCATTGTCACCAAGCAAGAAAGATGCGATCTGGGTTGTTGTTGATAGATTGACAAAGTCGGCTCATTTTATTCCCGTACGTACGGATTATTCCCTTAACGAATTAGCCAAACTGTATGTTTCTCAGATTGTAAGGTTACACGGGGTTGAAGAAGCAACTTGGGAGCTAGAAAACTCAATGAAAGAACGCTATCCTAACCTTTTCTCTTGTGATATTTTCGGGGACGTAAATTCCTTTAGGGAGGGAGAGTTGTGACAGCCCTAATTTGGCCCTAGTCGGAAAGTGGTTTCGGGACCACAAAATCGAGTCACAAAAATAATTAGATGTTATATTCTGTGCTTATTATATGTGAAAGTGCATGTGTGAAAATTTCATGCTTTGATTTTGTCATTTGTGAGTGAAATTATGAAATAGGACTTATGTGAAAATTCTTGAAAATGTGATAGGTTAATTTGTAGTGGCCAAATAAATTGTAGTGCAAAATAGGAGGATTTGCATGTCAAACTTCCCACTTTAGTTATAGTGGCCGGCCATGATGGGAATGATAAGCAATATGTGCATTTTATAATATAACTTAAGTGTGGTGCAATTAATATATGCAATTTTATATCATAAAATAAAGGGTAATAAAATAACAAAATGAAGTAAGGACAAGGCTTGTTCATCCTTGTTCATCCTTGTTCGACCTTTTTGGTACAGTTATATTTTGGTCTAGATGTGGCATTTATAGGTTAGACTGTTGATAACTATGTTTTGTAACTGTAAATATTTTGGCCATATGAAAATGGAATTTATAACTTAAAAACCAATATGTATTCAGTTCGATCTCTGTTTTTGTTGATTTATAATGTGAATGAGAAATTTAATGTTTAGCTCGGTAATACCTCTTAGCCTAAATTCGACGATCGGATTCGGGTTAGGAGTGTTACATTTTAAATTGGTATCAGAGCTATGGTTTAGTCGATTCTAGGACTAACATAGCGTGTATGAGTCTAGCTATACATGCCATATAGTGTTAAACGATAGTGTGATGATTTCTGACAGTTAAAAATGTATTTTCATATAGTAATGATCCCGATCCCAATCGAGCGGTAGCTGATGATGTTGAGAGTGTAGCGCCTGCTCCCGCGCATGGGACAGTGCCGATGGACTCTCAACCTATCGCAAGCAATCAGAATGATGAGGCTAGACAGGCTTTTTATAGTGTGATGAATGATTGGTTCAACCAATAGATTCGAACTAATGCGGCTGTTCCACAACCCCCACTCCTGAATAATACACGCCCTGCACCTACGATACCTCCGATAATTGATCAGATGAGGTTGAATAAGCCTCCGGTTGACAGAATCCGAAAGCACGGGGCTACTGAATTTAAGGCTACAGATAGTGATGGTGCTGAGCAAGCTGAATTTTGGTTGGACAATACTATCCGAGTGTTCGATGAACTGTCTTGCACACCTGATGAATGCCTAAAATGTGCTATATCTTTGCTACGTGATTCTGCCTATTATTGGTGGAATACATTGGTTTTTGTTGTACCCAGAGAGCAAGTGACGTGGGAGTTCTTCCAAACTGAATTCCGGAAAAAGTATATCAGCCAGAGATTCATCGATCAGAAAGGGAAGGAATTTCTTGAACTTAAACAGGGTTCTATGTCAGTTACTAATTATGAACAAAAATTTGTGAGACTTAGCCGGTATGCCCGAGAATGTGTTTCTTCAGAAGCTATAATGTGGAAACGTTTCGAAGATGGATTGAACGAAGATATAAAACTGTTTGTTGGCATTCTTGAAATCAGAAAGTTTGTAGTACTTGTCGAGCGAGCATGCATGCAAAGTCGAAGAGCTCAGTAAAGAGAAAAGAAAAGCTGAAGATGGAGCTAGAGAGTTCCGTAAAAGATCTTTGGGAAGGCCCTTTCGGCAGTCACCGAAGAAATTTTGAGATGATTCGGACCGATCTACGAACACTTCGGGCTTTTCCAGACAAGACCGTGATCGACCCCCTGTGAGTACACGAGCCACTTCAGTTGCCAGTGTTGGAAACGATTGTCGGGATAGGACCGAGTGCAAGTATTGTGGGAAATGGCATTCGGGGAGTTGTAGATTTCATGACCGCTCCTGTTATAAGTGTGGATCAGCTGGCCACTTTATCAAAGACTGCCCGAGATTGTCAAAACAAAATGTGAATCAGAGTGGGAAACCGTGTATTGCTACAGCCCGAGGTAGACCACCCAAGAATACAGGGAATGCTAGTGGCGGTCAGAGAGGGTCTAGAGACGCTACGACTAGATTCGAGGCTCGTGCTCCTGCTAGAGATTAAGCTATACGCGCACGCGAGGATGCTTCTTCGCCTGATGTTATTACCGGTACATTCACTCTCTTTGATACTAATGTGATTGCATTGATTGACCCTGGTTCTACTCATTCATATGTGTTTGAAACTTTGACATCTAGTAAGACTCTACCTGTTGAGTCTACTGAGTTTGTGATTCGGGTATCGAACCCTTTGGGCCGTTATGTGCTAGTTGACAAAGTATATAAGAAATGTCCCCTAATGATTCGAGATTCTTGTTTCCCGGCTGATTTAATGTTATTACCGTTTGACGAGTTTGATGTCATTCTCGGTATGGATTGGTTAACTGTGCTTGATGCAGTAGTGAATTACAAACGAAAGACAATTGATTTGAGGTGTTCGAATAATGAGATAATTCGAGTTGAGTCTACCGATTTGAATGGATTATCGACAGTTATATCTTCGATGTTGGCTCAGAAATATGTGAAAAATGGGTGTGAAGCATATCTTGCGTATGTACTGGATAGTAAAGAATCGGAAAAGAAACTTGAGACTGTGCCCGTGGTTTATGAATATCCAGATGTGTTCCCCGAATAATTATCTGGATTACGACCTATTCGGGAGGTAGAGTTTGTTATTGAACTAGTACCAGGGACTACACCTATTTCGATAGCTCCGTATCATATGGCACCAACCGAATTAAAAGAATTGAAATCTCAGTTGCAAGAGTTGACAGATAGAGGTTTTGCTCGACTGAGTTTTTCTCCCTATGGTGCACCAGTGCTGTTTGTGAAAAACAAAGACGGAACCATGAGAATGGGCATTGATTATTGTCAGCTTAATAGGGTGACGATAAAGAATAAATATTCGTTGCTGCAAATCGACGATTTGTTTGGTCGACTGAAAGGAGCCTCAATATTTTCGAAGATAGACTTGAGATCGGGTTATTATCAGTTGCGAGTTAGAGACTCGGACATGCCTAAAACTGCTTTTAGAACGAGGTACGGACATTATGAGTTCCTAGTGATGCTGTTTGGGCTCACTAATGCCCCTGCTATTTTCATGGATTTAATGAATCAAATTTTCAGACAATATTTGGATCGATTTGTAGTCGTGTTTATAGATGACATATTGATCTATTCACGCGATGAAACTGAACATGCCGAGCACTTGAAGTTAGTATTGCAGATTTTACGAGACAAGCAATTATATGCGAAGTTCAGTAAATGTGAGTTCTGGTTGAGGGAAGTCAGCTTTTTGGGGCATATTGTATCCGCATCGGGCATCCGAGTTGATCCGAGTAAAAATTTCAACTATACTCGATTGGAAACCTCCGAGAAATATTTTGGAAGTTCGAAGCTTTTTGCGACTTTCCGGGTACTACAGTCGGTTTGTGAAAGGTTTCTCGATGATAGAAACACCGATGACAAAGTTGCTTCAGAAAGATATCAAATTTGAGTGGTCAGAAAAGTGCCAGAAAAGTTTTGATCAATTGAAAACTCTTTTGACAGAAGCCCCAGTGTTAGTTCAGCCAGAATCCGGTAAAGAATTTGTGATCTACAGTGATGCGTCTCTGAATGGTTTGGGCTGTGTATTGATGCAAGAGGGTAGAGTAGTAGCGTACGCTTCGAGACAATTGAAGCCACATGAGAAAAAAACTATCCGACTCATGATCTCGAGTTAGCTGTTATTGTTTTCGCTTTAAAAATTTGGCGTCACTACTTATTCGGGGAAATATGCCATGTGTATTCCGATCATAAAAGTCTCAAGTACTTGATGACTTAGAGAGATTTGAATTTGAGACAAAGACGTTGGCTAGAATTATTGAAAGATTACGAGCTTGTCATTGATTACCATCTGGGAAAGGCTAACGTGGTTGCTGATGCATTAAGTCGTAATTCACTGTTTGTTTTGCGAGCAATGAATGTGCACCTGTCTGTGTCTGCTGATGATGTGTTAGTAGTGGAGTTAAAAGCAAAACAGTTAATGATGCAACAAATCCGTGAATCTCAAAAAGTTGATGATGAATTAGTTGCAAAGCGAGTATTATGTGTTTCGAAAGAGGATTCAGAGTTTTTAATTGATAGCAATGATTGCTTGATGTTTAGAAACCGATTATGTGTTCCGAGAAATTCAGAGCTTATTCCAATGATTTTGAATGAGGCTCATAACAGCCGAATGTCAATTCACCCGGGTAGTACGAAAATGTACAATGATCTGAAACGTCAGTATTGGTGGCATGGTATGAAACGAGACATTTCTGACTTGGTTTCAAAGTGTTTGATATGTCAACAAGTGAAAGCGGAACATCAAGTGCCTTCGGGATTACTTCAGCCGAACATGATACCTGAATGGAAATGGGATCGAGTCACGATGGATTTTGTATCTGGGTTGTCATTGTCACCAAGCAAGAAAGACGCAATTTGGGTTGTTGTTGATAGATTGACAAAGTCAGCTCATTTTATTCCTGTACGTACGGATTATTCACTTAATGGATTAGCTGAACTGTATGTTTCTCAGATTGTAAGGTTACACGGGGTTGAAGAAGCAACTTGGGAGCTAGAAAACTCAATGAAAGAACGTTATCCTAACCTTTTCTCTGGTGATATTTTCGGGGACGAAAATTCCTTTAGGGAAGGAGAGTTGTGACCGCCCTAATTTGGCCCTATTCGGAAAGTGGTTTCGGGACCACAAAATCGAGTCACAAAAATAATTAGATGTTATATTTTGTGCTTATTATATGTGAAAGTGCATGTGTGAAAATTTCATGCTTTGATTTTGTCATTTGTGAGTGAAATTATGAAATAGGACTTATGTGAAAATTCTTGAAAATGTGATAGGTTAATTTGTAGTGGCCAAATAAATTGTAGTGCAAAATAGGAGGATTTGCATGTCAAACTTCCCACTTTAGTTATAGTGGCTGGCCATGATGGGAATGATAAGCAATATGTGCATTTTATAATATAACTTAAGTATGGTGCAATTAATATATGCTATTTTATATCATAAAATAAAGGGTAATAAAATAACAAAATGAAGTAAGGACAAGGCTTGTTCATCCTTGTTCTTCATAGCCGAAAAACCAAGTGAAAGAAAAAAAAAAGGGAAAAGTTTCTAAGAAGTTCGGCCATGCATGTAACTAGATGGAGGTATGTTTGATATTATTCTTTGAAATTCATGTATATTTTAAGTTGTTAGTTTGAAATCTACCTAGCCATGGTTCAAATTTTGCTATTTGATGGAGATGATGTTCGACCATGGATGTTATATTTCTTGGTTGGTATTTTGATGTTTTTGGTGATGAGCTATGAAGATGGTTGATTTTGAGTGTTTAATAAAAAGGATTGGATGTGAGTGTGTGTAAAATAGCAAATGGTGAGTCTTGGTAACTTCATGAAGTATTCACCCATTTTGTTAAAATGTTATACTTGTGTTTAAATTTGGGGTTTAATAGTTATATAATTAGTACGGGTATAGATGACTGAATATGAACATGAAATATGATGTGAAATATAGATGGCCGAATGTAGCATGAATAAAGATGTGAATAAATTGAAGTTATGGAGGTTGTCAATAAAAAAATATGAGTTGGATGAGCGTAGATGTGCACTAGATACTAAGTGGGAAAATCGGCTATAGTATGAAATGCAAAGAAATTTTGGTGTTGAATGTTTTAAACGATTTAGAAAGTTATAAATTAAGTTGAAGCTTGGTAAAATTGAAGAATTGTGGCTTAATTGTTTAATGGCAATTGGCTATTATGGTGAAATGCAATGTTAATATTTAGTTGCTAGTATTTATATGTTTGTTAGCCGAATTTGAACTTGAATAATGATTTGAGCATGATGTATTGTATTGAGATTATGCTTAAGTGAAATTATAGATATGTGATGAAATTGATTGGTGATATACATGTTTAAATAATATGAATGCAAAGAATGTGTGAAAGAGTAAATTGGAAATAAATCTGCTTGGGACAGCAGCAGTAACGTGATTTTGGAATATAACCATAAATTGTGAGAGTTGAGTTAGAAGCTGAATAAATATGTAATTAAAGCCTAATGAGTCTACTTTCTTATAAAAGAAACTGTGAAAGCAAAAGAATTGCCGATAATGAGATATTTGAAGTGATGTGGGACAGAGTCAAAATGACTTCTAGGTCCCCTGTTCTGTCTTTATAAAATCATTATAAATTGTACAAAAATGGTAATAAGATAAAATTGATATGCTTAGACTCTGTAATGAGTATAGTTTCAAATGAAATAAACGAGGACATATTTTCAATTCTGTACAATGAGAAATTTGTTTCATAGTGAAGAGTGGTCAGATTAGTCACGCAGTGAAACAGGGGAAACTTTAAGAAAAATCTGGTATTGATTAACCAAACTAAAAATTCTAAAAATTTTATGGATAAAATATATATGAGTCTATTTTCATGGAAATTTTACGTAAACTGATTTGAAGTTTTGTAGCTCTAGTCATAAATAATTTAGAGACTATTGCTCAGGAAGACAGCTTATTGTGAATTTGTGATCTTGTGGTAAACATTGATAAAAAAAATTGTTAATGAGTTGCTTAATGTTTTCTTATAAACTTACTATGATTTATATGTCTGAAAGTCGAATATATATATTATATTCCTGAAGTAATGCTTGAATAGTCGAATAATGACTAGTTTAAAATTTTTGAATTTAAGCTCAAGAGCAAAGAGGATCAAAGTTGGATAGGGGAAAAGAGAAAGTAATTGAGTAGCCTTTCCACAACCGTTCAAGTATATCCGAGGTAAGTTTTGAGTAGTCACCTTTAGTATATAATTGATGATGCTTTGATATGTATATATATTAGATGAATTGTGACCTTTTGGTTCTACTTGAATTAAGTTGTGTGATAAATAATTTATGTATATCACTTATAGTTGAATGGTCACTATGGGTTAAGCTTGAATGATGAAATGGAAATGTAATATTTATGTATGACTTTTGAACCGAAATGTAAATGATGGTGTTCATATGGAGCTTATATCCGAATGTAGCAAATGACTACTAATGTGATATGTTGAATGAGATGTGTTAATATATGATTAAAATATGCATGATATTTGATGTGTATCCAGGCTTAAAGACCCGCAGGCTGTATGCTAGAATTATATCCGGGTTAAATCCCGCAGGCTTCATGCTGGTAATATATTCGGGTTAAATCCCGCAGGCTTCGTGCTGGAATTATATCCGGGTTAAATCCCGCAGGCCTAGTGCTGGTATTATACCTGAGCTTAAAGTCCCGCAGGCTTAGTGCTAGTGACTGGACTCGGGTTTTAAAACCTAGCAGGCTCAACGCCGGTGATTCGAGTAAGATTATGAATTCGAATGTTCGAGGTAAACTACTATTGATTGTGTATGATACATTATGATGGCCAGGTACATATTATGTACTCGTATGTGAATTGATTTTAAAGTGGATTATTAGTATCAAAGAACAATATATATGTGTGGATGATTATTGTGTCTACGAATAAGAGAATGACCTATTCAGTCAATGTCTATCATTATATCGAATTATGTGACTTAAATTAATTGTAAGAGTCATATAGTAGAGTGAAGTATGTGCTGAAAATTTCGGGACGTGTATGTGTATATATATATTTTCGACCAATTGGCATTATAATTAGTGAACTTGAGTATATTCAGCCAAGTGAATTATAACTAGAATATGAGTTTTGTGATACTTAATGTTCGATGTAAATGACAAGTTTTAATTGTTTGTAATGCTCAAAACTTACTAAGCCTCGAAAGCTTACTCGATTCCTTATTTCTCTGTTTTTTTAGATTGTTGATTTTGGCCACCGACTCGGGGATCGTCAGTAGTTCATCATACTATCAACCTTTTTGGTACAGTTATATTTTGGTCTAGATGTGGCATTTATAGGTTAGACTGTTGATAACTATGTTTTGTAACTGTAAATATTTTGGCCATATGAAAATGGCATTTATAACTTAAAATCCAATATGTATTCAGTTTGATCTTTGTTTTTGTTGATTGATAATGTGAATGAGAAATTTAATGTTTAGCTCGGTAATACCTCTTAGCCTAAATTCGGCGATTGGATTCAAGTTAGGAGTGTTACATATCAGAGCATGGTTTAGTCGATTCTCAGACTAACCTAGCTTAAGAGAGTCTAGCTATACATGCCATAGTATTACTCGTGATAGTGTGATATCTCCCGGCCCTAACAAAATTATTGGTTAAGACAGGAATGAGTTCCAACCGAGCAAATCTTGATAGAGATAAGAGTAAAATTTAGATTAATGAATCATGCTTGTGATATGCTGAAAATGGGAAAGGTATGAAATGAAATTTATGATTCTTTTTACATGAACTAGTACTCATTTTGTGATACTAATGAGTTAAAGAATAGGGAAACGTGGAATGAAATGAAAGTTAAGTTGTGATAAGCTTTTTCGTACATGTCAGTATTCACTGGATGATACGTACCTAACTCATTTGGCTTAGTAATTATGAGGAGAAAATTTGTTTGAAATGATAGAATGTATGAATAAATGCTTTTATTGCCTGGTTAGTAATCAGTATATGCATGAGATTGGCATTTATGTCTAGACTAATGAAGTCAATATGTCATAATGTTATGCTTTATAATCTCAGTTACAGATTCATAAATGTCACAATAGCATGAAAATTGTAATAAAAGATCAAATTGGGTGGAACGCAGGGAATGAGTACGATCGTTTACTAATGAATTGATGGAAAAGACCATGGTTGGACCATGGAAATACATGAAATATGAAAGCTAGTGTAAGACATGTCCGGGACATGCATCGGCCTTGTAGGTGCAAGTGTAAGACCTGTCTGGGACAGGCATCGTCACCGAGACAGAGGAGCTAGTGTAAGACCTATTTGGGACGTGGCATCGGCTCAACTTGTACTAAGCGTAAGACCTATCTGGGATAGGCATCGGCACAATAATAGCAGAGCTAGTATAAGACAATAGTTGGACTATGGCATCAAGTAGGCGATGTACTCAAAACCATAAGACGTTCTCCAATTTGATAAATAGTGACAAGTGATCAAGATTAGACGTGGAAACTTGATAAGAAATTTTTGGTAATTTGGGTAAAAGAAATGAAAGTTTGAATTGTGATAAATTCACTTATGTTTTGCTGACATTCATAGGAAATAAAGTTGCATGTATTACTGAGATGTATGAAAACGTGTTCATAATAAGTTGGAAAGTTGAAATGTTTGAATCAATATGCGTAATGCTATGTTGTTGTTGAATGTGTACTTGCTTGAGAGTCAAAAGTTTAAAGGCTTTACAATTTTTTCCCCATATCAGAATAGAGTTATACAGTGAGATTCTCGAGAGATACATTGCATGAGTTTGCAAAAGTGAAATTAAAGAGTACAATAGTGTAATAGTATGGGATTAGTGAAAACAGAATTAGACGGTTGAGTCATGATTAAATTATATTGATGGCTGAGTGCAGTAGTTATAGTCGGGCAGTTACTATGACTTCTTCGGGGCATTCTATGTGTACATTTATCTTCAGAAGGAATTTTTGTCATATGAGAACATTAGTTCAGCATACTAATAAACGAAAGCATCGTTAGTTTGTTTGGGTATGTTCGACATTGCTATGTCTTTCTTTGGTATTTATTCCCATATGTGAATATGAAAATCAACAGAAAACTTGTATGATGCTAATACTCTGTTTCTACTGATTATTATTCGATTGAATATTCGTGAAGAGTATATTGTCTTTGTTACTATGGATTTTAGTAATTATGAGTGACATTGTTCTTTCTGGACATTTTCTGGGATATCACCGGAATTGATATCATTCTATATGGGTGGTAATTTACTGATATTCTGTGTAACTCCAGACATTGAAATTTTGCTATATCGGTTTCTTATGATTTCATGTGATTATCTGTAAGAAATATTTATTTGACAGAGTTGATTATGTTTATTATGATTATAATTTCTGGCTTGAAATGTGAGAGTATAGTGGTGCCGTCATCAGAGTTATAGAAGTTGTGATTCTTCATTGGTTGCTGTTTAAACCATATTTGATTCTCTTCTGTGTTCAAATATTTCATTAACAATCGGGATAATATTTATTATAGGGTTGAGACATTTTTCCTATTAAGGCCCAAAGATGCCTATCTGGTTAAGGTGACTTCAGTGTAATTCAGAGTTTCGATGATTATTATATGAGACAGTTTTATTATAATTTTTTTTCTTTTCCTAGTTATTGTGAAAGATTCGATATCATTAAAAGTGAAAATGATAGAAGATCAAGATTAAATCTGTATAGTGATATTTCGAAGGTTATCTTTCTAACAAGAAGAAAGATGTGATTTGAGGGATAGTCTAGAAGAAGAATCTGTATTCGTGAAGATTTGGTACAAAAATTATATCTATCGGAGCAATTCTATGAGAAAAGTTAAAGTTAGTTTGATTGTTGAAGCTTCTTTTTGCACGGATATATTATCAACCGAAATGTCAGTTCTGGTTCAGCTTGAGTTAATAATGAGTTTATGATCTTCAACCATATGTTAATAAATAGTTTGAATTGTGTTCTAATGAAAGAACGATACTTAATTTATTCACTAGTAAGATTTTCGGGGACGAAAATTCCTAAGGGGGAGAGTTGTGACAACTCTAATTTGACCCTAGTCGGGAAGTGGTTTCGGGACCACAAAACTGAGTCACAAAATTATTTAAACGCTCTTTTCTATGTTTATTATATGTGAAGTATCATGAGTGAAAGTATCATGTCTAAATTTTGTCATTTGAATGTGAAATTATGAAAAAGGACTTATGTGATAAAATTGAAGAATGTGTTAGGAAGAAATGAGGTGACTGAATAATGCATGGCTTATTAAAAGGGAGGACTTGCATGTCAAGTTGTCCAATTTAAAGTTAGTGGCCGGCCATGATGATGATGATTTTAATGTTTTATAATAAACATAAGAAATTAATAAAAGAAAAGAAAGCCATACATCCTTGCCTTGTTCTTGCCGAATGTTTGAGAAAGAAAGAAGAAATATGCTTTGAGGATGTCGGCAATGTAGCAAGCTAAAAATTTAAGGTAAATTTCATGTAGTTTTTTGTTAATTTTTAATAGATGTGTGATCCTTGTTTACTTTGTTAAAGCCCATGTTGAAATTTTGATTTCGGTTGAGGTATGTGCATTCGGTCATAGAGGAAATTGAATCAAATTTGGTTGTTTGTCTTAATTAAGGAGAGAAATTTATGAATCTATAATTATAAGTGACTAAATGGTAAAATAATGAGTTGGAGGGACTTGTATGTGAAGAGATGGCATTCGGTTAAGAGTATCTTTGACAAATTTGGTTCTTGTTATTTTGCATGAACTTAGATTAATTTGTAAGGACTTGAAAATACTAAGGAATATTCGGATGAAGTGAAATAGATAGAATGTTGAGTAATTACATGTTAAGGATGTTAAGGCTTAATTGTTAATGTTCGAATTCTATAAAGGAGGCTGTTATGCGAATTAATTTTAAGTTGTGTTATTTTATATATATAATATTTAATCTATGGGCTAATGTTAAGTGGATCAATTGATCGATTAAATAGTTGCTTTACTTTAATTCAAGCTCAAGACCTAAAGAATCGAGATTTGGATCTGGAAAGGCGAAGTTAACCGAGTAGTCGACACTATTGTACGAAGTTGTCGAGGTAAGTTCTTAAGTAATTTAAATTCAATTCGGTATGCTTAGAATTTAAATAAACATAGTAAGGTAAAATGCTTGATTATATAGATGTATAAATATAATGTGATGGATGTATGTTTGGAGAAATGATTAGAGCCAAATGTGGCTAAATTATTAATCTGAAATAGACATAGAAATATAATGTGCTGCATGTGTGTTTGAATAAATAAATTTAGCCGAATGTGGCTATACTTTTTGAATTGAAATAGACATTGAGACAAGGTGCCGAAGGTATTTTCAAATGAAAGGATTGATGAAATTGATGTGTATCAAAGTAGTTGTGTTATGACTCATACTATGTGTAATCTTAGCAATGAGCTAAGTAGTGAATGATTGTAACATCGGGCTAAAAGCCTAGCAGGCATATTGCCAGTGATATGATTTAGGTTATAATTCTAGCAGGCTACATGCTGGTATGATTTTTCGTGACTAAGAATTGATGTGTTATTGAACAAGTTAAAAATGAGTGTAAAGCCAAGTATGAGTTAAATTGTTATTATTTCGTAATACGGTACGCATATGATTAGTTATGAGAATTTTTGTATGTAATTTATGATTGAATGATGGCTATGATTTAAAAGAAATTGATTTGGTATATCCAATTGAAGTATAAGTTATGAAAGTATGAAAGAACAGGTGAATTGTTTATCGAAATGTGATATTCGGGCCTCGGCCTAGCAAGCTTTAAGCTGGTGAATAATATTATCGGGCTTCGGGCCTAGCAGGCTATAATGCCGGTGAAATGATATCGGGCTTCAAGCCTAGCAGGCGAAATACCGGTGAATGAGTTCAGACTTAAAGTCTAGCAGGCTTCGTGCCGGTGATGAATTCGGGTTTAAAACCTAGCAGGCTAAATGCTGGTGATTTGATAAAAGTCTAAGACTATGAGACCTTGTGTTAAATCGACAATTGAATTCGTTCAATACATTAATATATACTTATACATGTTAGATCGATTGGAATTGAATCATGAATGTGAAATGAGAAGCATAGGTGAAGATGTCATATGTGTATGTGTGTATTCGGTCATGGTGAAAGGTTATATGAATTATATGAAATACCATTTAGATATGAATGATAAAAGTAACTGTGGTTATGAAATGGTACAATGGTTGAATTCGGTTGAATTAAAGTTGACACTGAAGTATTTAAATGCCTATGTCATATATGTGAGTAAGGGTAAAACTATCGTAAATTATCGATAAGGGTGGGCTATGTGTGGAACCATCTTATACTTACTAATTTGAACGGTTGTGTGCGAATCATTGATGTATTGTATTGAGATTATGCTTAAGTGAAATTATAGATATGTGAGGAAATTGATTGGTGATATACATGTTTAAATAATATGAATGCAAAGAATGTGTGAAAGAGTAAATTTGTAATAAATCTGCTTGGGACAGCAGCAGTAACGTGATTTTGGAAAATCACCATAAATTGTGGGAGTTGAGTTAGAAGCTGAATAAATTATGTAATTAAAGCTTAATGAGTCTAGTTTCTTATAAAAGAAACCGTGTAAGCAAAACAATTGCTGATAATGAGATATTTGGAGTGGCGTGGGACAGAGTCAAATGACTTCTGTTTTTAGAAAATCATTATAATTTGTACAAAAATGGTTATAAGATAAAATTTATATGCTTATACTACTTAATGAGTCTAGTTTCAAATGAAATCAATGAGAACATATTTTGAATTCTTTACAATGATAAATTTGATTCGTAGTGAAGAGTGGTTAGATTAGTCAAACAGTAAAACAGGGGAAACTTTAAGAAAAATATGGTATTGATTGGCTAAACCAAAAATTCTGAAAATTTTATGGATAGAAGATATATGAGTTTACTTTCAGGAAAAATTAACGGCAATTGATTTGGAGTTTCTTAGCTCCAATTATAAATAGTTTAGTGACTGTTGCTCAGGAAGACAACTTGTAGTGAATTTGTGATTATGTTGTAAACATTGATAAAACTTGTTAATGAGTATCTTATTGTTTTCTTATGAACTTACTAAGCGTAAAGCTTACTTCCCTTTTCTTTCCCATATTCCCTAGGGTTGCCAGGTTACCTCAGGTTGGAGGCCGTCAGAGATATTATCACATAGTCGAGTCTACGCTATCGGTGTAAGTAAATCTTAGTGTTTCGAGTCTATGGCATGTATAGGGTTGTAAAGTTGAGTATGTAATATTATGATTAAGCCAAAGACTTTGGCTTGTTATTAAGGTAGTTTGATTATTCATATGCTTGTATGTTATTATCTCCTGTGATGTGGTTTATAGCATGTATATTTAGAATTTGAATTGTGATTCATTGTTGAGTAAGTAAATGATACAAGACTAAGATATTGGTAAAAATTTAATAATACCTCATGAATGTTTTGGAGCCTTGCAAGCCCAATTAAAGGATAATATACGCGTGTATAAAAAGTTTAAAATTGATCAAAAATTTTTACGACCTAGTTTTATATAAATGGTTGAGTTTAAATCTGGTAGCACCTCGAACCCTGTTCCAGCGAGGGATACGGGCGAAGGGTGTTACATAAACCCAAAATTATAGCCCTTCGCCATCACTTGAGAAAAGAGAACAAACAAAACTCCTTACTAAAACAAAAGAAACAATAAACTTACACAAGATTGGTGCTACCACAGCCGTCCAAACACTTAAACATAAAATCAAAACCAAATATTAATAATGGAAGAAGCAAGTAGAAGCACATCATTTCCAAAAGAAAACAAAACCAACATTGTAGAGTTAATCGAAAGAACCAAAAAGATTTTGGGAAATTTGAATGAAAAAGAGAGAGAGGAAGTGGAAAGAGTTGGACGTCAAAAGAGGGGAGTGATTTTAGGGAATTGCCTTTTATTAATATTTAAAAAAAACAAAAAACAAAAAAAACCACCCACTAAATCCTATCAGTTATCTTAATTAAAATTTTTCTCAAAATAAAAATAAAAATAAATCACGCTTGTACAAAACAGGATTCAAACTCAGAACCTAAAGGTAAGTTGGAGCCTTACCATTGAACCAACAAGCTAATTCTTGTTAACAAACTAACGAGAATAAAATATAACCTACATGTGACCAGTCAAGTGTGGGAATAAAAACAATAAAACTCGAGGGAAAAGATTTGAACATAAGACCTTTCACACACATACACAACACTTAGTCATTTAATCAACTTAATCACTTTACAAAATTTTTGTAACTCCGTCGCTGGAATGTAGTTAAGAGGTATTACCGATCAATATACAACATATAGCATACATTTAACAACATTAAGCATTTATTCTCATACATCATTCAATACAACCACATAGGGACAGTCCCTTATAAAGGCCTACGAGACCTTAAGCATGCTTTAGAAGTGGTTCGGGACTAAAACGATATCATATGAAAATTTTGGAAACTTAGAAAAATTTCAAACATACAGGGGTCACACGCTCGTTCAAATAGGTTGTGTGCCTCACACGGCTCCAGACAGGCCCGTGTCTCAGGTCTTGTGGAAATAGGGCATACATACTGACTTCGGTCACACGGCCAACCACACGTCCGTGTATCCAAGCCGTGTGCCCTTCGAAGTGGCTACACACTCCCATGTGCTAGGCCGTGTACTAAGCCATACCAAAACTATAGGGTATACTGACTTGTACCACACGGCCAGTCACACACCCGTATGTGAGACCGAGTGGAGCATACTGACTTCACTTTAATAACCACACTAGGTGACACACGGCCGTGTAACATGACCGTGTGTCACACGGCTGAGACACATGCCCGTGTCTCTACCCGTGTGGACAAAAATAGGTCATTTGCAAGGCCAATTTTCCACCATTATTCATGCACACTAGACAAATAAAATGGTACAATTTCATCATACAATTAGGTAGCCAAAATATCAACCAAACGCACAATTCATACAATATCCATTTCAACCAATTTCAATACTCAATTCATTGCCATTTACCTAATCAAATACTTATCAATTCAACTTCTAAAATCATACCTCATCAAAGCATTTCTCAAGCAGTTAAACTCCACAATTCAATTTACCCATACCATACATGTCAAAATAAACCATTTCTATTAGCCAAACACACATCAACATTAACATCATTTAAAAGCCAACTCTCATGGCTATAGACACAACCAAAATACCACACCTAGCCTATACATTCCATATACCATAAATACACAACTCAAAAGTACCAACTAGATGACTGATAGTGCGATGATGTTCCCAACAACCTTTGGATCCGAGATAGACTTGATTCACTATAAAACATAGAAAAATAACACAAAGTAAGCTTCATAGCTTAGTAAACTCCTATGTAAATAACTTAATTTTTCAAATAAATGCAAATCAACCAATTTCACATTAACTACAAACCTTTCTCATGTCTTAAACATGATTAAATACCATCTCATTAAACTTTCTCTATTTAATACTCGAATAGGTTCTGTACATACCTATATCGCCTCGTACTAACCTCTTTCTCAACCACATCATTCATTTACCCGTTGAACCATTCATAATAGAAATTGGATACTCAATATTCTCATATGATAAGTACCTATACCATGGCCCGTAGCCAAATCAAGGTAACTTATCCGAAAAACAATTATCATGGCCCGAATCCAAATCATCCGATATGCATGGACCAAAGCCAAATCGGTATAACTCGCACCTGAAGTGCTAATATTGTGGCCGAAAGCCAACTAAACTTATCATCTAATAACATGACACTAGTATCCAAATCTATTCCTAAAGTTCAACCGGGACTTCACACTTTCTGTTTCTATCATCAAATGCATTCGTAGAGTCGTTTTCACAATTCAAACATAGTTCATAATCTCATAATCACAATTTATGCAATATCAAAGCTGTTAACATACTTTTATAATGAAATTACCACATACGAACTTACCTCGTATTTGGAATTGACAGATCGAGTCAACTACTCGATAACCTTTCTTTTCTCCCAATCTAATTTTGGATTCCTCTTTTCTTGATCTAAATATATTCAAAATTAACTTCTTTAATCAACCACTCATTCAATTTAGTCCAAAATATACATTTAGGACTATTTTCACTTTAGCCCCTAAACTTTCACTTTTAATTAATTTAGTCCTTATTTCACAAATACACAAAATTCACACAATTCAACAAAACCCATGCTTGGCCAAATTACATATAGGTCTCTAGTGGCCCAAAATTTCATTTATTTCACATTTCAACCACTCAATTTGCATATTTCATAAATTAATCCCTATTATGCATTTTCATCAAAAATCACTTAACAAAACAAGTAAAACTATCATCAAACTTTCATATTTCAACATTAAACATCAAAGAACACATAGATTCAAAAATGTAACTGTCAAAATCTTTAACAGTTTTGAAACTAAAGGTACGGGCTAACTAGATTGAGCTGTAACAATTACAAAAACATAAAAATTATCAAAAATTGAGTCAAAACCACTTACCAATTGAACTACCAAGTGACCGAACCCTAAAAGCTTTTCATGGATGTTTTTCTTCACTTATTTTCAGCTAGAACAAAGAAGATGACTAAAATTAAGGTTTTTATTTTATTTAATTAACCTTTTAATTATCATTTACCATTTTAACCATAATATTAAACCATTAAATTCACATAATGGTTGTCCAAAATTGTC
Organism: Gossypium hirsutum; assembly: GCF_007990345.1. NCBI lineage: Eukaryota > Viridiplantae > Streptophyta > Magnoliopsida > Malvales > Malvaceae > Gossypium > Gossypium hirsutum. The sequence goes on along the minus strand of NC_053431.1, from coordinate 50,256,971 downwards.
CACTCATGCTATTAATGGTATATTTACAACATAAGGACCTCTGATTGATTAAATCATAGCAATTAAACACCTTTAACAAGTAGAATGCAACTTTTACATTTTATGCGATTTAGTCTTTTTTTCTCAAATTGAGCAATTAAACGATAAAATTAGGTCACGAAATTTTCACACATACATACTATCATGCTGTAAACACATAAAATAATATTAAAATAATTTTTTGACATCAGATTTGTGGTTCCGAAACCACTGTTCTGATTTAGCTAAAATCGGGCTGTTACAACTCTCCCCCCTTAGGGATTTTTGTCCCCGAAAATCTTACAAGTGAATAAGTTTGGGTATTGTTTTCTCATAGCATCCTCGGGTTCCCATGTAGCTTCTTCAACCCCGTTTTGATGCCATAATTCTTTCACTATTGCAATTTTCTTATTTCTTAACTCTTTGATCTCACGAGCTAAAACTCGAATCGGTTCTTCAGCATATGACATATCAGACTGAATTTCAACCTCAGTCGGGGAAATGACATGTGAAGGGTTGGATCGGTATCGTCGAAGCATCAATACATGAAACAAATTATGTATTTTCTCAAACTCAAAAGGTAAAGATAACCGATATGCCACTGGCCAAACTCACTCGGTAATCTTGTACGGTCCGATGAATCGCGGACTCAATTTTCCTTTCCAACCAAACCGTAATATCTTTTTCCACAGTGACACTTTTAAGAACACTTTATCCCCAATCTGAAACTCAATATCTTTCTGTTTCAAGTCTACGTACGATTTATGTCGATCCAATGCTGCTTTCAAACTATCACGAATTACTTTCACTTTTTCTTCAATCTATCTGATTAGATCAACCCCGTGAATCTTATTCTCGCTAAGCTCAATCTAGTACAACGGTTTTCTACATTTACGACCGTATAGAGCTTTGTACGATGCCATCTTAATACTCAATTGAAAGCTATTATTGTAAGCAAATTCAATCAGTGGTAGATATTTCTCCCAACTACCTTCAAACTCAAGAATACAACAACGCAACATATCTTCAAGTATCTGAATAACTCGTTTGGATTGACCATCCGTTTGCGGGTGAAATGCAGTCCTAAAATGTAGCTTTGTATCTAAAGCTTTTTGCAATTTCTTCCAAAATCGCGAAGTGAATCTCGGATCCCTATCCAAAACAATAGATAGTGGCACTCCGTGCAATCAAACAATCTCTAAGATATACAACTCAGCCAATTTATCAAGTGAATAATCCGTACGTACAGGAACAAAATGAGTTGATTTCGTTAATCTATCAACAACAACCCAATCGTATCTTTCTTTCTCGGAGATAAGGGCAAACCAGATACGAAATCCATTGTTACTCTATCCCACCTCCACTCAGGAATCATGATAGGCTGTAATAAAATTTATGGCATTTAATGCTCAGCTTTGACTTGCTAACAAATCAAACATTTTGAAACAAATTCTAAGATATCTCGTTTCATGTCGTGCCACCAATAAAGTTGTTTCAAGTCATTATACATTTTTGTGCTTCCTGCTTGTACTAATAAACAACTACTGTATGCTTCGTTTAGAATCTTCCGAATGAGCTCAAAATTTCTTGGTACACATATTCTATCTCGAAACATCAAACAATCATCAGGCCCTATTTGAAACTCTGAATCAGAAGTCGACTCACACTGAGATCTTTTTGCTTGCAATTCATTATCAAATTTTTTAGCCTCACAAATTGCTGTAGAAATAATGGTCTCGTTTTCAATTCAACTACTACCGAATTGTCATCAGACAAATCCAATTGTGTGTTCAAAGAACTAAAATAAATAAGGACTTTCAACTCAACGCATTAGCAACTACGTTCACTTTCCCCAAATGATAGTCAATCACTAATTCATAGTCTTTTAACAATTCTAACCATTCCGCTGTCAATTCAAATCTTTCTGAGTCATCAGATATTTCAAACTTTTGTGGTCAGTATAAATATGGCATTTCTCACCAAACAAGTAATGACGCCAAATTTTCAATGCGAACACTATCGTGGCTAACTCTAGATAGTGCGTCGGATAATTCTTTTCGTGTGGCTTGAACTGTCTCGAGGCATAAGCTACAACTTTTCCTTTCTTCTTCAAAACACACGGCCATTTAATGATGCATAACTAAAAACTACAAATTCTTTACCCGACTCAGGCTGAACTAACACTGGTGCCTCTGTCAATAATGCTTTCAATTGCTCGAAGCTCTGCTAACACTTTTTTGACCGCTCAAATTTAACATCTATTTAAAGCAATTGTGTTATCAGAGTTGCAATCATCGAGAAGCCTTTTACAAATCATCTATAATAACCGGCTAGTCCCAGAAAACTACGGACTTCAGATACATTTCTTAGAGGCTTCCAATCTATAATCACAGAAATTTTGCTCGGGTCAACTTAGATACCCGCAGCTGAAACTAAATGTCCCAGAAAACCAACCTCTTGTAGCCAAAACTCATATTTGCTGAATTTTGCAAACAACTGTTTATCTCTCAAAGTTTGTAGCACGATTCTCAAATGCTCAGCATGCTCAAATTCATTTTGAGAGTAAATTAAAATATCATCAATAAACACAGCTATGAATCGGTCTAAGTACGGTCTGAAAATCCAATTCATCAAGTCCATAAAAATAGCAAGTGCTTTTGTTAGTCCGAAAGGCATAACAAGAAATTCGTAATGTCCGTACCTTGTTTTAAATGCAGTCTTTGGCACATCTGAGTCTTTAACTCGCAACTGGTAATAACCCAATCTCAAGGCAATTTTCGAAAACACTATTGCCCTTTTTAACTGATCAAACAAATCATCTATTCTTGGCAAAGGGTATTTATTCTTGATCGTCACTTTGTTAAGCTGTCGATAGTCTATACACATTCTCATCGTGCCATCTTTCTTTTTCACAAATAACACCAGTGCACCCCAAGGAGAGAAACTCGGTCTAGCAAAACCTTTATCTGTCAACTCTTGCAACTGAGCTTTCAATTCTTTTAACTCTGTCGAACCATTCTGTACAGAGCTATCGATATTGGCGTTGTTCCCGGTACTAATTCAATACCAAACTTAACCTCTCTGATAGGCAGTAAACCCGGTAACTTTTTTGGAAACACATCTGGATACTCGCACACAACTGGTACTAATTCAATCTTTGTTTCTGTAACTCTCATATCAAGTACATATGCAAGATAAGCTTCACACCCCTTTCTCACAAACTTTTGAGCTAACATAGACGAGATCACAACTGACAAACTGCTCAGATCATTAGATTCAATTCTAATAGTCTCATTATTCTGACTTTTCAGTTCAATTGTCTTTCGTCTACAATTCACTATATCATCATGCATCATTAGCCAATCCATACCCAAAATCACATCAAATTCATCGAATGGAAACAACATCAGATTAGCCAGAAAACAAAAATCCTTATACATTAACTGACAATTCTTGCAGACTTTGTCAACCAAAACACATTTGCCTAAAGGTTTCAATACTCTAATCACAAATTCAGTAGACTCTACAAGCAAAGTCTTACTGGATAAAAAATTCATGCATATATAAGAATAAGTTGATCCTGGATCTATCAATGCAATCACATTAGTATCATAGAGAGTGAAAGTACTGGTGATAACATCTGGAGATGACGTTTCTTCGCGAGCACGAATAGCCTAGGCTTTGGCAGGTGTTGTGGCCTTAGACATCATAGTTGAATCCTTTGTTGTCCCTCTACTACCACTTACATTTCCAGCAACTCTAGGGGGCCTGCCTCTATTCGACATGTTACTTGGTCTCACATTTTGAATTTTACTTTTCTCATCCAACTCAAGGCAATCTCAGATGAAGTGATCTAACAAACCACATTTGTAACAAGCCAGCATTCTCCGAAATGTTGCCTCCCACACTATTGACACGCAGGTTTGTTGTCTCGCACAATGCCAACACTAGACACTGATGTGGCTTGAGCTTTAGAACCTGAGTATTGTTTTCTACGATCTCTATTTGAATATTCATTTGAAGCATTTGAGCGAGCATATGAATCTCTGAATTTCTTGGAAGAATATTGATACGAATTACTCATTGATCTTTTTCTCGAGTCTCTAGCCTCTGAATCTACTTTTCTCTTTTCTTTGCTAAAATCATCGGCTTTACAAGCCCTTTCAACCAAAACGACAAATTCTTTCAATTCTAGAATTCGAATTAAAAGTTTTATATCTTCGTTCAGCCCATCAACTATGACAGCCCAAAATTGACCCTAGTCGGGAAGTGGTTTCGGGACCGTTAAACCGAGTCACCGAAAGGTTTGAATGTGATGTTTATTGTCTAGAATATGTAATCATGAATGTGTGAAAATTTCAAGCTTCGATTTAGTCGATTGCATGTGAATTTAGTCAATAGGACTTATATGAGAAATTTTAAAATGTGATAGGTCAATGCATGAGGACCTATTAGTGCATGTGGGAAAAAGGGGGGGACTTGCATGTCAAATTCCCCCTCCTAATAAGTAGTGGCCGGCCATGCTATGGGTGGAAACATGTTGGGAACATGTTGGCCTAGTGAGGTATGTAGGATAAAATATAATAAGAAGTATGGGGAATAAAGAAATGGAAAAAGGAAAGGATGTGTGTAATTGTTTCTTCCCCTCCCCATTGCCGTGAAAGTAAGAAAGAAAACAAAGAAAAAAAAAGTGTCCATCTTTCTTCATTTCCCCTTGGCCGAATGTTCTAAGGAAGAAAGAAAAACAAGTTGTGTTCTTTGGTTCTTCTTGGCCGAATTGAAAGGAAGAAGAAGGGAGTGAAGCAATCAGTCATCTTAGGTCACTATTAAGGTAAGGAAGTTTGTACTAGCTTTTGAAATTTTAGTTGATATTGAGTGAGTTATCAAGTGATTTTTGTAAACCATGTTGAAATTTCGATTTTGGGGGTGAGTATGGTTTTCGGCTATAAAAGATTAATAAGGGTGATGATTGTGTTTCATGCTAAACTTAGATGAATAATGGTAGTTGCTCACATCTTGATATCTATGAGTTCCTTTCTTGGTTCTACCATAGACCCCCAAAGTATATGTTTATTGGGTGTTGTTGGAGGTTTATGATAGAAGCTAATGAGTGAGAGTTTGATAGGTACCATGAGGTTAAACTTCATGAGATTGTAAGCTTGTAAGTTGGATGATGAAATTCATGCTTTGTGAAGGTAAAAGGAGTAGAAGGAGCATTCGGCCATGAAGAAAAAAAGAGAGCAAAGGGGGAAATTTATGATGAATTAAGTGTTAAATGGAATGAAAATGATATTATATGGGGGTATGTATATTCGGCCATATGAGTAAATATATAGATGATGTTAAATTTGATTATGTATAAGGGGCATTAAGATGTGGAACATAAGAAATGTAGTATATGTGGATCTACATGATGTTATAGTTGACATTGTGCATATACACATGCATTCGGCCATCTAATTGAGTATGAAGGTGGTGTTAAATCTAATTGTGATGCCCATTCCGAAGTATATATATATATACATATATATATACATAAGTATGCCATTCGTGGTGTTACCTTTAATTATGTGTGTAATCGACTAAATGGGTAATTAGTGTGGATGGTTGTCGAATATACAAACACACATATGCATGTGTAATTGAATTATGAATGTTTAACAAGATGGTTAAACTAGTGAATTATTGATTAAGCTCAAGGAGCTAAAGGAGGAGAATCAAGCAAAGGCAAAGAAAAGATCACTGAGTAGCCGAGTTGGAACCGTCTTACCCAACACAAGGTAAGTCATTAAGCATGTAGTTGGTATTATTTCAAATGGTCATAATGTTTATGTATTGATGCTGAATGGAATGAATAAATATACATATATATATATGCATGTACGTATGTGATGATGAAATTGTTGAATGAAAATAAAAGAGGTAAGATGTACTGAGTTGTTGATCTCGGCACTAAACGTGCGGGTATAACCATTTATGACCATGAGATTGGCGCTAAGTGCGCGGGATTAAATTGTACAGCACTAAGTGTGCGATTTGACTATGTTGCACTAAGTGTGCGAAACGAATATGATGCACTAAGTGTGCGAATTGACCATGCGGCACTAAGTGTGCGAGTTTGACTATGTAGCACTAAGTGTGCGATTTGATTACGTAGCACTAAGTGTGCGAGTTGATTATATAGCACTGAGTGTGCGGACTCAATATACATTCGTGAATCATTATGGACACTATGTGTGCGACACCATTGAGTCGATCGCGGACAGCGGATCGGGTAAGTGTCCTGAGTACATGGCTAATAGGTGCTATGCTTATACTTGGTGTTGAGCCCGGTAAGTTTGAACCTATGTGACAAATATACTTGAAGTCACGTACATAAAATTTATCGTAGGATGGGTGAAAGGCTGTTTAGTCGTTTGATTGTAACGAAAATAAATTGATTTATGAAAATGCTTCAATGTCCTATTGATGAGTATATGGAATGTGAATGCATGAATTGATATGAAATTGAATCGATAGGTGGGAGGAACTATGGTATGGTTCGGTATGGATGGAGTAAATTGTCTCGTTCCATTTTGTTTCCTCTTGTGATAATGTTATTGATGGATGGTAGTACATTGCTTATGACTTACTGAGTTATAAACTCACTCGGTGTTTCCTTGTCACCCATTATAGGTTGCTTGGACTCATCTATTTTTGCGGGGTCAGGTCGTCATCGAAGTCATCACACCGGATAGCAAGTTTTGGTACTTTCTTCTTAGTTGGCTTAGAAGAACATTTTGGCATGTATAAGCTATTACGTTGTGTTTGAACTTTGGCATGTAAACTTTAAGCCATGCGAAAATGGCACGAATGTTCGATTGAGTTGGATCAAGGGTAGGCATGAAATGGACCTAGTTACTTTCGTAACAGATGCTGGCAGCAGCAGTGTCATGAGATTGAAAAATCACTAAAAATAGTAGGAGTGGAATTAATTGATGAATAAATTATGTAATCGAAGCTCGATGAGTCTGTTTTCATGAGGAAGTAACGAAAAGATCATATGGGCAGTATATTAAGAGATAATCAGATTTTTGTGGACAGGGCCAGAACGGTTTCTGGATTCCCTGCTCCGACTTTGGAAATTCATTATAAATTAACCAGAGATAATTAGGAGTCGTACCATATATGTATAGATTCCTCTATGAGTCTAGTTTTCATAGAAACAAACGGCATCAGTATTGAAGCCCCGTGCAGGGAGATATCCAGGTCGTAATGGGCAAAGGTCAGTGTAGTCGACCCCTGCAACATGGGAGACTTTGACTAATAAACTGTACTAATTGGCCCGACCAAAAATTCTAGAAAAAAATATATAGATGGGCAAATGGGTCTAGTTTCTGGGAAAAAATCACGAAACTGATTTTCGAGTTATGAAACTCAAGATATGATTTTTAAAACGACTAGTACACAGATTGGGCAGTGTCTGGAAAATAAATTTTATAAGGGGTTAAAGTCAGTTAACACCTCGTGTTCGACTCCGGTGTCGGTTTCGGGTTCGGGGTGTTACATTTGATTGGTATCAGAGCTATGGTTTAGTCGGTTCTAGGACTACCATAGCGCGTATGAGTCTAGCTATACATGCCGAATGTTAATGTTTAAATGTGTGATGACTTCCGACGGTTGAAATGTTTTTGTTTTGATTAGTAAATGGACCCCGGTGAAGAAAGAACCCTAGCGGATGACGTTGAGAGTGTAGCGGCTGCTCCTGCACAAGGGACGCCGCCTGTTGAACCTCAGTCATCTGCGAATAATCAAGGTGAGGGGGCTAAACAAGCCTTCTTTACCATGATGAATGAGTGGGTCGCGCAATATGCCCGAACCAACCCGGCTGTCCAACAATTCCCAAATTTGAATAATCCACCCCAAGAGCCTGTAATGCCATCAGTCGCTGATCCTGTGAGGCTGAGTAAGCCACCTGTAGACTTGATTAGGAAGCGTGGGGCCGAGGAGTTCAAGGCCATAGTAACTGATGATGCCGAAAGCGCCGAGTTCTGGCTTGATAACACCATTCGGGTGTTCGATGAATTGTCATGCACACCTGACGAATGTCTAAAATGTGCTGTATCTTTGTTGCGAGACTCAGCCTACTATTGGTGGAGGACCTTGATTTCCATAGTCCCAAACGAGCGAGTAACTTGGGACTTCTTTCAAACGGAATTCCGGAAGAAATTTATTAGCCAACGGTTCATTGATCAGAAGCGTAAGGAGTTCTTGGAACTCAAGCAAGGCCGTATGACTGTATCTGAATACGAACATGAATTCGTAAGACTCAGTAGGTATGCCCGGGAGAGTGTAGCTGATGAGGTTGCTATGTGCAAAAGATTCGAGGAAGGATTGAATGAAGATTTAAAGCTACTAATGGGTATTTTGGAAATAAAAGAATTCGTAACACTAGTCGAACGAGCCTGCAAGGCGGAAGAACTTGGAAAGGAGAAGAGGAAGGCTGAATTTGAAGCTAGAGATTATCGTAAAAGATCGACGGGTAAAGCTCCGTTCTCAGCTGTAAAGAAGTTCAGGGAGGACATTAATAAGTCGAGGGCGACTGCGGGAATTTCCATCAGGGCAAGACCATCGATGGGCTCCCGAGCTACTTCGGTAGCTAGTGTGGGCAATAATCGTCACAAGAAACCTGAATGTCCCCAATGTGGAAGACGACACCTAGGTGAATGTTGGGGCAAGTCTACTAGTAGGGCCTGTTACGGATGCGGTTCGAAGGACCACTTCATTAGAGATTGCACGGAGCTGGATGAGAAGAATAAGATTCAAGGTGCAAGACCTAGTGGAGTGACATCTAGAGGTAGACCACCGAGAATTTTAGGAGGCAGGGGTGGTAGTCAGAGGGGGGCCTCTGATACGGCCGATCGAGCCGAGAACCGTACTCCTGCTAGAGCATATGCCATTCGCGCACGAGAGGAGGCATCCTCCCCCGACGTCATCACTGGTACCTTCACTCTTTTTGATACTAATGTGATTGCATTGATTGACCCTGGTTCTACTCATTCATATGTATGCGAAACCTTAGCAACCAGTAAGACTCTACCTGTTGAGTCTACTGAGCTCGTAATTCGAGTATCAAACCCTTTGGGTCAATGCGTACTTGTTGATAAAGTGTGTAAGAGATGCCCTCTAATAATCCGAGAATCCTGTTTTCCGGCCGATTTGATGCTTTTGCCGTTCGACGAGTTTGATGTTATTCTTGGTTTGGATTGGTTAACCGCGCATGATGCGGTTGTGATTTGCAAAAGCAAGACTATCGATTTGAGGTGCGCAAATAACGAAATAATCCGAGTTGAGTCTGCGGACTTAAGGGGGTTGCCAGCTGTAATATCAGCAATGTTGGCCCAGAAATATGTAAGGAAAGGGTGCGAAGCATACCTCGCGTATGTACTTGATGACAAGGAGTTAGAAAAGAAACCCGAATCGGTGCCGGTGGTTTGTGAATACCCGGATGTTCTTCCTGAAGAGTTACCGGGTTTGCCACCTGTTCGGGAGGTAGAGTTTGGTATTGAGCTTGTACCTGGAACTACGCCAATTTCGATCGCTCCGTATCGTATGGCACTAACCGAGTTAAAAGAGTTGAAAGCTCAGTTGCAAGAATTGACGGATAGAGGTTTCGCTCGACCGAGTTTCTCACCTTGGGGTGCACCAGTATTGTTCGTGAAAAAGAAGGACGGAACCATGAGGTTGTGCATTGACTATCGTCAACTGAATAAAGTGACGATAAAGAATAAGTATCCGTTACCGCGTATTGATGATCTGTTCGATCAATTAAAGGGAGCATCGGTGTTTTCAAAGATAGATTTGAGATCGGGTTATTATCAGTTGCGGATTCGAGATTCAGACGTACCCAAAACTGCTTTCAGAACGAGGTACGGTCACTACGAGTTCTTAGTGATGCCGTTTGGGCTCACTAATGCCCCTGCGGTGTTTATGGATTTGATGAATCAGATCTTCAGGCCGTATTTGGATCGGTTCGTAGTTGTGTTTATTGATGACATCTTGGTCTATTCAAGAGATGAGACCGAACATGCTGAGCATCTGAGGCTAGTGTTGCAAAGTTTGCGGGATAAGCAGTTATATGCTAAGTTCAGTAAGTGTGAGTTCTGGTTAAGAGAGGTTAGCTTCTTGGGTCATGTGGTATCCGCATCGGGTATTCGAGTTGACCTGAGCAAAATTTCAGCCATACTTAACTGGAAGCCTCCGAGAAATGTTACCGAAGTCCAGAGCTTTCTAGGGCTCGCCGGTTATTACCGACGATTTGTCAAAGGTTTCTCGATGATAGCCACACCAATGACGAAGCTACTTCAAAAGGATGTTAAGTTCGAATGGACGGAGAAATGTCAGAAAAGCTTCGATCAACTGAAAACTCATTTGACTGAAGCTCCAATTTTGGTGCAACCCGAATCGGGTAAAGAGTTTGTCATTTATAGTGACGCATCCCTACTTGGGTTGGGCTGCGTATTGATGCAAGAAGGTCGAGTTGTGGCCTATGCGTCGAGACAATTGAAGCCACACGAGAGAAATTATCCGACCCATGATCTCGAACTAGCCGCCATTGTGTTTGCATTGAAAATATGGCGACATTATTTGTTTGGTGAGAAGTGCCATGTGTTTTCGGATCACAAAAGTCTCAAATACTTGATGACTCAACGAGACTTGAATCTGCGACAAAGACGTTGGCTTGAGTTGTTGAAAGATTACGAGCTTGTCATTGATTACCACCCGGGAAAGGCTAATGTGGTTGCGGACGCCTTAAGCCAGAAATCACTGTTTGCTTTGCGAGCGATGAATGTACACTTGTCTGTTCTACCTGACAATGTGTTAGTAGCTGAATTAAAAGCCAGACCATTATTGACTCATCAAATTCGTGAAGCTCAGAAAGTCGATGATGAATTCGTTGCAAAACAAGCTGAGTGTGTTCCGAACAAGGAATCGGAGTTTCAGATTGATGATGATGGTTGTTTGAGGTTTAGAAGTCGTTTGTGTGTTCCAAGGAATTCGGAACTCATTCCGATGATTCTGAACGAAGCCCATTGTAGCCGAATGTCAATTCACCCGGGGAGCACGAAAATGTACAACGACTTGAAACGTCGGTATTGGTGGCATGGTATGAAACGAGACATCTCCGACTTTGTTTCGAGATGTTTAATATGTCAACAAGTGAAAGCGGAACATCAAGTACCTTCAGGGTTACTTCAGCCGATCATGATACCCGAGTGGAAATGGGACCGAGTCACAATGGACTTTGTGTCCGGACTGCCATTGTCCGCAAGTAAGAAGGATGCGATTTGGGTTGTTGTTGATAGGCTGACTAAGTCGGCCCACTTTATCCCCGTGCGTACGGATCTTTCATTGGATAAACTAGCCAAACTGTATGTCTCTCAGATTGTGAGATTACATGGAGTACCTATTTCTATCGTGTCAGATAGAGATCCGAGATTCACCTCACGATTTTGGAAGAAATTGCAAGAAGCTTTGGGTACCAAGCTGCATTTTAGCACCGCTTTTCACCCCCAAACCGATGGTCAATCCGAGCGGATAATTCAGATACTCGAGGATATGCTGTGATGCTGCATCCTTGAGTTTAGTGGTTCATGGGAACGGTATGTACCTTTGATTGAATTCGCTTACAACAATAGTTTTCAATCAAGTATTAAGATGGCACCTTATGAGGCTTTGTACGGTCGTAAATTTCGTACGCCATTGTTTTGGACCGAGCTTGGTGAAAGTAAAATTTTCGGAGTTGATTTGATTAAAGATGCCGAACAGAAAGTAAAGGTAATCCGTGAAAGTCTGAAGGCAGCCACAGATCGTCAGAAATCGTATGCGGACTTGAAACGAAAGGACATTGAATATCAGGTGGGAGATAAAGTGTTTCTTAAAGTGTCACCTTGGAAGAAGGTACTCAGATTTGGCCGTAAAGGCAAGTTGAGCCCGAGATTCATTGGGCCATACGAAATATCCGAACGAGTCGGTCCAGTTGTGTATCGATTGATTTTACCCCATGAACTTGAAAAGATTCACGATGTCTTTCATGTTTTAATGCTTCAACGTTATAGATCCGATCCGTCACATGTGATTAATCCCTCAGAAGTTGAAATTCAATCTGACTTGAGCTATGAAGAAGAACCGATTCATATCCTAGCTCGTGAAGTGAAAGAGTTGCGAAATAAAAGGGTTCCGTTGGTTAAGGTGTTGTGGCTCAAACACGGGATCGAGGAAGCAACCTGGGAACCCGAGAGCTCGATGAAAGAACGATATCCAAACCTATTTACCGGTAAGATTTTCGAGGACGAAAATTTCTTAAGTGGGGGAGAGTTGTGACAGCCCAAAATTGACCCTAGTCGGGAAGTGGTTTCGGGACTGTTAAACCGAGTCACCGAAAGGTTTGAATGTGATGTTTATTGTCTAGAATATGTAATCATGAATGTGTGAAAATTTCAAGCTTCGATTTAGTCGATTGCATGTGAATTTAGTCAATAGGACTTATATGAGAAAATTTTAAAATGTGATAGGTCAATGCATGAGGACCTATTAGTGCATGTGGGAAAAAGGGGGGGACTTGCATGTCAAATTCCCCCTCCTAATAAGTAGTGGTCGGCCATGCTATGGGTGGAAACATGTTGGGAACATGTTGGCCTAGTGAGGTATGTAGGATAAAATATAATAAGAAGTATGGGGAATAAAGAAATGGAAAAAGGAAAGGATGTGTGTAATTGTTTCTTCCCCTCCCCATTGCCGTGAAAGTAAGAAAGAAAACAAAGAAAAAAAAAGTGTCCATCTTTCTTCATTTCCCCTTGGCCGAATGTTCTAAGGAAGAAAGAAAAACAAGTTGTGTTCTTTGGTTCTTCTTGGCCGAATTGAAAGGAAGAAGAAGGGAGTGAAGCAATCGGTCATCTTAGGTCACTATTAAGGTAAGGAAGTTTGTACTAGCTTTTGAAATTTTAGTTGATATTGAGTGAGTTATCAAGTGATTTTTGTAAACCATGTTGAAATTTCGATTTTGGGGGTGAGTATGGTTTTCGGCTATAAAAGATTAATAAGGGTGATGATTGTGTTTCATGCTAAACTTAGATGAATAATGGTAGTTGCTCACATCTTGATATCTATGAGTTCCTTTCTTGGTTCTACCATAGACCCCCAAAGTATATGTTTATTGGGTGTTGTTGGAGGTTTATGATAGAAGCTAATGAGTGAGAGTTTGATAGGTACCATGAGGTTAAACTTCATGAGATTGTAAGCTTGTAAGTTGGATGATGAAATTCATGCTTTGTGAAGGTAAAAGGAGTAGAAGGAGCATTCGGCCATGAAGAAAAAAAAGAGAGCAAAGGGGGAAATTTATGATGAATTAAGTGTTAAATGGAATGAAAATGATATTATATGGGGGTATGTATATTCGGCCATATGAGTAAATATATAGATGATGTTAAATTTGATTATGTATAATGGGCATTAAGATGTGGAACATAAGAAATGTAGTATATGTGGATCTACATGATGTTATAGTTGACATTGTGCATATACACATGCATTCGGCCATCTAATTGAGTATGAAGGTGGTGTTAAATCTAATTGTGATGCCCATTCCGAAGTATATATATATACATATATATATACATAAGTATGCCATTCGTGATGTTACCTTTAATTATGTGTGTAATCGACTAAATGGGTAATTAGTGTGGATGGTTGCCGAATATACAAACATACATATGCATGTGTAATTGAATTATGAATGTTTAACAAGATGGTTAAACTAGTGAATTATTGATTAAGCTCAAGGAGCTAAAGGAGGAGAATCAAGCAAAGGCAAAGAAAAGATCACTGAGTAGCCGAGTTGGAACCGTCTTACCCAACACAAGGTAAGTCATTAAGCATGTAGTTGGTATTATTTCAAATGGTCATAATGTTTATGTATTGATGCTGAATGGAATGAATAAATATACATATATATATATGCATGTACGTATGTGATGATGAAATTGTTGAATGAAAAGAAAAGAGGTAAGATGTACTGAGTTGTTGATCTCGGCACTAAACGTGCGGGTATAACCATTTATGACCATGAGATTGGCGCTAAGTGCGCGGGATTAAATTGTACAGCACTAAGTGTGTGATTTGACTATGTTGCACTAAGTGTGCGAAACGAATATGATGCACTAAGTGTGCGAATTGACCATGCGGCACTAAGTGTGCGAGTTTGACTATGTAGCACTAAGTGTGCGATTTGATTACGTAGCACTAAGTGTGCGAGTTGATTATATAGCACTGAGTGTGCGGACTCAATATACATTCGTGAATCATTATGGACACTATGTGTGCGACACCATTGAGTCGATCGCGGACAGCGGATCGGGTAAGTGTCCTGAGTACATGGCTAATAGGTGCTATGCTTATACTTGGTGTTGAGCCCGGTAAGTTTGAACCTATGTGACAAATATACTTGAAGTCACGTACATAAAATTTATCGTAGGATGGGTGAAAGGCCGTTTAGTCGTTTGATTGTAACGAAAATAAATTGATTTATGAAAATGCTTCAATGTCCTATTGATGAGTATATGGAATGTGAATGCATGAATTGATATGAAATTGAATCGATAGGTGGGAGGAACTATGGTATGGTTCGGTATGGATGGAGTAAATTGTCTCGTTCCATTTTGTTTCCTCTTGTGATAATGTTATTGATGGATGGTAGTACATTGCTTATGACTTACTGAGTTATAAACTCACTCGGTGTTTCCTTGTCACCCATTATAGGTTGCTTGGACTCATCTATTTTTGCGGGGTCAGGTCGTCATCGAAGTCATCACACCGGATAGCAAGTTTTGGTACTTTCTTCTTAGTTGGCTTAGAAGAACATTTTGGCATGTATAAGCTATTACGTTGTGTTTGAACTTTGGCATGTAAACTTTAAGCCATGCGAAAATGGCACGAATGTTCGATTGAGTTGGATCAAGGGTAGGCATGAAATGGACCTAGTTACTTTCGTAACAGATGCTGGCAGCAGCAGTGTCATGAGATTGAAAAATCACTAAAAATAGTAGGAGTGGAATTAATTGATGAATAAATTATGTAATCGAAGCTCGATGAGTCTGTTTTCATGAGGAAGTAACGAAAAGATCATATGGGCAGTATATTAAGAGATAATCAGATTTTTGTGGGACAGGGCCAGAACGGTTTCTGGATTCCCTGTTCCGACTTTGGAAATTCATTATAAATTAACCAGAGATAATTAGGGGTCGTACCATATATGTATAGATTCCTCTCTGAGTCTAGTTTTCATAGAAACAAACGGCATCAGTATTGAAGCCCCGTGCAGGGAGATATCCAGGTCGTAATGGGCAAAGGTCAGTGTAGTCGACCCCTGCAACATGGGAGACTTTGACTAATAAACTGTACTAATTGGCCCAACCAAAAATTCTAGAAAAAAATATATAGATGGGCACATGGGTCTAGTTTCTGGGAAAAATCATGAAACTGATTTTCGAGTTACGAAACTCAAGATATGATTTTTAAAACGACTAGTACACAGATTGGGCAGTGTCTGGAAAATAAATTTTATAAGGGGTTAAAGTCAGTTAACACCTCGTGTTCGACTCCGGTGTCGGTTTCGGGTTCGGGGTGTTACATCAACAAACTGCTTGCACATTCTTTCTTCAATAGACATATACTCTCGAGCATACTTGCTTAATCGTACGAATTCTCTTTCATACTCAATAACAGTTATCCTGCCTTGTTTTAACTCTAGAAATTCTTTATGCTTTTGATCAATGAATCACTGACTTATATATTTCTTTCAAAATCCCGTCTAAAAGAATTCCCAGGTAACTCATTCTTTCGGAACCACAGATATCGGCGTGTTCCACCATTGATACACGGTGTCTCTTAGCAAAGATACAACACATTTAATACATTCATCAGGAGTACAAGACAATTCATCAAATACTCAAATCATATTTTTGAGCCAGAACTCAGCTCTCTCAGCATCATCATCAGTTGTAGACCGAAACTCTTCAGCCCGTGTTTACGAATTTTATCTACAAGTGGCTTATTCCACCGTATTGGATCTACAACCCGAGGAACAATAGGGATTTGCTGAGGAATAGGTGGGGGTAGAGGTTGTTGAGCAGCCAAATTCGTTCGAACGAACTCCGTGAACCACTCGTTCATCATTTGGAAAAAGGCTTGTTTAGCCTCTCCCTTGTGGCTATTCGTTATAGCTCTAGAATCTGAGGGCACTGCCCCTTGAGCGTGAGCGGGCGTGTTACTCTCTACATCATCAGCTACAGCTCTTTCGGGATCCACTATTATACAAAAACACAATTTAAGCTGTCAGGAATCATCACACTATCGCAGAGTATATATGGCATGTATAGCTAGACTCTCACACATGCTACATTAATCCTAGAATCGACTTAATCGTAGCTCTGATACCAATAAAATACAACACCCCTAGCCTATATCCATTGCCGGAATGGAGTTAAGAGATATTATCGATCAATATACAACATATAGCATACATTTAACAACATTATGCATTTATTCTCATACATCATTCAATACAACCACATAGGGACAGTCCCTTATAAAGGCCTACGAGACCTTAAGCATGCTTTAGAAGTGGTTCGGGACTAAATTGATATCATATGAAAATTTTGGAAACTTAGAAAAATTTCAAACATACAGGGGTCACATGCTCGTTCAAACAGGACGTGTGCCTCACACGGCTCCAGACACGCCCGTGTCTCAGGTCTTGTGGAAACAGGGCATACATACTAACTTCGGTCACATGGCCAATCACACGTCTGTGTGTCCAGCCCGTGTGCCCTTCGAAGTGGCTACACACTCCCATGTGCCAGGCCGTGTACTAAGCCGTACCAAAACTATAGGGTATACTGACTTGTACCACACAGCCAGTCGCACGCCTGTGTGTGAGACCGTGTGGAGCATACTGACTTCATTTTAATAACCACACTAGGTGACACACGGTCATGTAATATGAACGTGTCATACACGACTGAGACACACGCCCATGTCTCTACCCGTGTGGACAAAAATAGGCCATTTGTAAGGCCAATTTACCACCCTTATTCATGCACACCTAGACATATAAAATGGTACCATTTCATCACACAATTAGGCAGCCAAAACATAAACCAAATGCACAATTCCTACAATATCCATTTCAACCAATTTCAATACTCAATTCAATGCCATTTACTTAATCAAATACTTATCAATTCAACTTCTAAAATCATACCTCACCAAAGCATTTCTCGAGCATTTAAACTTCATAATTCAATTTACCATGTTCATACCATACATGTCAAAATAAACCATTTCTATTAGCCAAACACACATCAACATTAACATCATTTACAAGCCAACTCTCATGGCTATAAACACAACCAAAATACTAGACCTAGCTTATACATGCGATATACCATATATACACAACTTAAAAGTACCAAATAGATGTATGATAGTGCGATGATGTTCCCAACAACTTTCGAATCCGAGCTAGCCTTGATTTACTATAAAACATGGAAAAATAAAATGAAGTAAGCTTCATAGCTTAGTAAGCTCCTACGTAAATAACTTAATTCTTCAAACAATGTAAATTAACAAATTTTACATTAACTACAAACCTTTCTCATGTCTTAAACATGATTAAATACCATCTCATGGAACTTTCTCTATTTAATACTCAAATAGGTTCTGTACATACCTGTATCGCCTCGTACTAACTTCTTTCTCAACCACATCATTCGTTTACCCGTTGAACCATTCAAAATAAATATTCTCATATGATAAGTACCTATACCATGGCCCGTAGCCAAATCAAGGAAACTTATCTGAAAAATAATTATCATAGCCCAAAGCCAAATCATCCGATATGCATTGACCGAAGCCAAATCGGCATAGCTCACACCTGAAGTGCTAATATCATGGCCCGATGCCTACTCAACTTATCATCTAATAACATGACACTAGTATCCAATCTATTCCTAAAGTTCAACCGGGAATTCACATTTTCCGTTTCTATCATCGAATGCATTCGTAGAGTCGTTTTCACAATTCGAACATAGTTCATAATCTCATAATCACAGTTTATATGATATCAAAGCTTTTAACATACTTTTATAATGAAATTACCACATACGAACTTACCTCGTATTTGGAATTGACAGATCGAATCAACTACTCGATAACCTTACTTTTCCCCCTATCTAATTCTGGATTCCTTTTTTCTTGATCTAAATATATTCAAAATTAACTTCTTTAATCAAACACTCATTCAATTTAGTCCAAAACATACATTTAGGCTTATTTACACTTTAGCCCCTAAACTTTCACATTTAATCAATTTAGCCCCTATTTCACAAATACACAAAATTCACACAATTGAACAAAATCCATGCTTGGTCGAATTACATATAGGTCCCTAATAGCCCAAAACTTTCATTTATTTCACATTTCAGCCACTCAATTTGCATATTTCACAAATTAATCCCTATTATGCATTTTTATCAAAAATCACTTAACAAAACATGTAAAGCTATCATCAAGCTTACATATTTCAACATTAAACATCAAAAGAACACATAGATTCAACAATGGAAACTCTCAAAATCTTTAACAGATTCAAAATTAAAGGTATGGGCTAACTAGATTGAGCTACAACGGTTACAAAAACATAGAAATCATCAAAAACCGAGTCAAAACCACTTACCAATTGAGCTACCAAGTGACTGAACCCTAAAAGATTTTCATGGATGTTTTTCTTCACTTATTTTCGGCTAGAACAAAGAAGATGACTAAAATTATGGTTTTTATTTTATTTAATTAACCTTTTAATTATCATTCACCATTTTAACCATAATATTAAACCATTAAATTCACATAATAGTTGTCCAAAATTGTCCACTCGTGCTATTAATGGTATATTTACAATATATGGACCTTTGATTTATTAAATCATAGTAATGAAACACCTTTAACAAGTAAAATGCAACTTTTGCATTTTATGCGAATTAATCATTTTTCTCAAATTGAGCAATTAAACAATAAAATTAGCTCACGAAATTTTCACACGTACATACTATCATGTTGTAAACACATAAAATAATATTAACATAATTTTCTGACATCGGATTTGTGGTTCCGAAATCACTGTTTCGATTTAGCTAAAACCAAGTTGTTACAATTTTCCCAAATCTTAACTTAAAAACAAGATGTGATGACTCTCTCGGTTCACTAACCCAATTCCTTCTAATCCAATTTTTGGGATATGACAACAGCAACGACACAACATCAGGGACTAATCCATAATTTTTTCTTTTTCTCGTTTATCTTCCAATTGACTCAATTCTCGATCTAAATGATAATTCATTTCAATTATCAATTCAAAATATCTTTTAATACCCTATTGGATGTATATGACAATTTAATCTCATTTTACAAAAGTTTTCTAAAATTTTATATTTTATTCAATTTAGTCCTTAAACCAGAAATTGCTATAACTTTCAAATTTGAGCTTCGATTTACAATTCAATTTTGATTTCATCCTTCAATAGCCCTATATTATCAATAATTACAGAAATTTCATGTCAATCTCGAAATATTTACACTTTAGTCTTTATATTCAAAATTAACAATTCTCACTTTACAAATTAGCCCTTTGTCATATCTAAGCTTAAAATCTAACAAATTGGTATTAAAAGACTCAAGATTCAACAATAGTAACTTTTGTGAACTTTAACAGTCTTGGAGAATAATGCAGGTGCTAACAAGATCAAGCTTCCTTGATCTCAAAAACATAAAAATTACGAAAAAAGGTTAAGATACACTTACCATACAAGGGGGCGAATGTATTGAAGCTAAAAGAATGGCTTCCTTATTCTTTTCTTTTGTTTTGCGGTGTTTGAAGAAAGACAAACAATTATTTCATCATTTCCCAATTTTTATTTTTTATTTTTAATTTTAATTATTTAATAATTTATAAGCCAAAAGCTCCCTAATTGTCCACTATAAATTCAAAATGACATATTTTTCATTTTGGACCATTGTTTAATTATTACTTTAGTACTTCTGCAATTAAAAATCTATAGTAATTAATTTTTACCATTTTACAATTTATTCCTTGTACCTTAATTACTCACTAATTCGGTAAAATTACTAATCAAAAATTCAATTCATCTATAAAATAACTTTGTAAATATTTAATAAAAAATCTACAGACTTGATTTATGGAAACGACGTCCCAACATCTCGTTTTCTAACACCATTGACTTCAAGATCGCTACACTTATACCTTAACTAACTGTTCAATTAACAAATAAAAAAAAACTACACTTACCACCGCCGATCATCATTAAAAACCACCAAATAAGTAAGAACAATGGTTTAATAACCATTGTGGTCCTCAAACCTTTTATGATTTAGTTCCTTATCCTTAATTAATCACTAATTCAACTAAATTACTAATCCATAATTCAATTCGCTTATAAAATAACTCATTAAATATTTAATAATAATATTTACGGGTTTGATTTATGAAACAGAGTCCCAAAATTGTATTTTTTTTAGCACCGCTGACTTTTGGGTTGTTACATTTCTTGTTCATATTGAGAAAATGCATTCACTATGGATAGCAATACATGCAATCTATTTTTCTATTTGTTGTTTTGATTCATTCAATGTATTGGTTCAAATGGAATCTGTATAGGGTTATGTTAAGAGGAACTAGTTGAACATATATAATTAAGGCTCAAATAATTTGTAATTAAGTTCTGACTCTTCGTCTGTTGATTACAATATTATTTAATCATGGAGTCAATCCATTAAAAGTACCATGAATGAACTCTCCCTTATTATACGTCATTACAAAAGTAACTTCATTTTATGTTTGTCCAATGATCTTATCATATGTGTGTTACTCTTATAAGATATCCTTAATCTTTTTGGGTTAAAATTTTCACTCAATATAATCCTATTTTATCTCATGATAATCATTAGATATTCCTTCATGAAAAAGTCTGTAACACCCAAACCCGGCCCAGACGTTACGGCCGAATCCGACATGCCACATTGAAGTTAAAAATCCACGTTTCATTTTAGCGCTTTAAAACCAACTTTTGTTAAGCTTAACCAAGTGAATGGAAGCTGGGCACCAAGTAGGAATCCATAACAGAGGAGGTGAGCCATGAAGGCTGCTTAAGTACCTAGCTCTTCGATTGGATCCAATCCTAGACATGCCCACAACCATTGCCACACTTGGTTATACCGAGTTGAAATTTCTTTGAGTAGATATCTTTGATAAATCGAATAATCGTGATGTTGTGTTATTTTGAAAACAAGTATTGTTTTGAAAACGGGTCCTAAGTCTAGCCCATTTGAATTATTATCAACCAATTTAAAGTTATTAAAAATAAAATAATCCCAGAAAAGAAAATAAAGTTCAAATGGCCTTATTACAACCCAAAAATAAATAATAAATAAGGTAAACTAAAGAAAACTAATCACTTATTTCAAAAGCCCAAAAGTGATCACCGTGGCCACTCTGAATTCCCCTCCGGCTCCAAGCCCCCACATCAAGGCTCACCTGCAAGGTTAAGGAAGGGGGTTAGTTTGGAAACTTAGTGTGCAACAAGCCCCTTTCAGAGCCCAAAACAATATCAGCCTCTGGGCCTAAGCCCAAATTCAATCTCAGCATATACTGGGCCGAAACCTTTACATTATTCATGTCACTGGGCCGAAGCCTTTTCATTATTCATATCACTGGGCCGAAGCCTTTTCATTATTCATATCACTGGGCCGAAGCCTTTACTGCAAACGGTATGGCCCATAGGCCCAAATCAATACCACATGCACTATTAATAGATGTATGCAAGCCCGTTTGGGAAGACTACTCAACCCACCAACCACTACTCTCCACCCGTACCAACCAAGCTCTCTATGTGGGGAATAACTCAACCCACCCAACCAAAACTCTCCACTGGCAGCATAGCTGCTTTATCATATAACTGGAGGCCTAGCCTTTTTTAATAACTGGGGTAAAGCCCTTTTTGATAAACTGGGGCAAAGCCCTTTTGCACTTCCTCCATCCATATAAAAACCCAAGCCATGCATATATGAATTTATCATGTGCATATCATACATATCATGTGCATATCATGTCAAATCATGTATATCAAAATCTCATGCATCAAATTCATAATTAAACCTTAGGGGTATAATGGTCCTTTTATACCTAAGGGCAAAATAGTCATTTTTATATTATAAGGATAATTTCGTAATTTTACCAAATATTAGGGTTTTCCATGTTCATTATCAGTTACTAACAATTTCATGTGTTGTGACAACGATTCTAGCCCATTCTTAGCGAAACCGAGTTATTGGGCCAAAAACCCCTAATGGGCCCTACATAGCCGAATTAGTCATCTAGGCCCATTTAGCCCATCTTCCATAACGGTCTTAGCCGTATTAACGCGCAATCTGACAGGATTCCATTTTCTACCAAATTTACCATGATGCCGAAAATCGTGCTTTTACCTGTTCCAACGATCCCGATCATCTACTTAGCAAATCTAACTAACCAATCAACGTTCGCATGCTCACAAGTACTCGAAATGCCAGAATTTCGATATTTCGACTTTTTGGCATTTATCAATTTAAGTTACGAAAGAGGGTTCGTTACACACCTGATTTGCGATACTCCTTGACGAGATCTCTTACGCGATTTCTCCTATAGTCAACCACTTATAGATTAGATCATGTTAATATTTAAACCAAATCGAAAACTACCTATTATCATCACTTACATATTCGGCCACCATCCACAATGGCCCTAGAATTCATACCTTTGCGCGTATAACAGCTTGAACTCCAGACTTCAGTCCACCCTTGCACCTACGCCTGTGCTGCTGGCCACTGCACCATGCTTTCTTCCTTACTAATATATGGTCACAGTTAATTTTAAACCTTACCTGTTGAAGCTCCAGTCCGCTTAAAAATAAAAGGGAAATTCTGCCTTCCACGCCACTCGAACCTTCAACCTCCAGAACACTCAGCCACACTGCTTGCCGCTGCGACACAACCTCGCTTTTGTTATTAAATGACTGCATTTACTTATAAGTCTTATTCGCTTCAGTCACGGGCTACTTAAAAGAAATAAACAAGTTTTGCTGTCCCCTGCATTCGAACTCGTGACCACTGGGTCTCCTTAGCGCGCTGTTGCCACTGTGCCAGGGCGCTCTTTGTTTTAAATTATACTCGCAACTCCTCTTAACCCTTATTCTAGTCGCGATCTGCATATAAAAAAAACCCAAAATTGCGCACGCCGCACCTTGAACCCAGGCACCTCCCTAGCGTCCTCCTAGCGTCCTTAGCCACTGGACCAAATGCCTGCTTGTGCTAAAACTCAGCCCTAATTTATTAATGAAGCCTACTGCCCAGATTCCCTTAAGAGGCATGATTCAAGAATTTTGCTAAAGCTATTGGCCGAGCCCCTGACCTTTCCCCACATTATACCCCTTCGTTACATATTTAATTACTACTAATAATAATAATAATAATAATAATTTCATAAACATATCTAATAATGAAAATTTCAAATACCAATAATACAGCAACTAATAATTTTCATAAAAATTTTCAAACATACATACAGTAATATTTTTCTAATAATAATTTTATCTCATAATACTAATTAAAATTTCATAAAAATTTAAAATATCCGTAATAATAAATATAGTAAAAATTTTCTAGTAGTAATTCAAAATTTTTTTCTTAAACGGTAATATTTAAAACTTCTTAATTATTCAAGTTTCCTTCTATCCGAATCCCAAACTCAAAGCCTAACTCTTCTAGGCCCCAAAAATTGGAGCGTTACAAAGTCAATTACTAACACATAGTAATTAAATTTAGAACAATGACTTGTGCCAAGTTACTTTTTCATCGACTATGCAATGTTGATAAGAGGACACCTTTTACCTTTTATTGGGTTATGAATTCAATTTTTGTAAGTAAACTTATGTCATACATAAGCCGTATACCCAATATATCAATTTTTGGATCTATTATCAATTGAACTCGGGCTTTCAATATATTAAAGTATAAAAGTTACATACAAATAATCAATTACTTACTTAGGATTGTTAAGTCACACATGAATATCACAAGTGAATAAAATAAATTCAACTTTTGACCTGTTTGGTGTATTGTCAATGTAGACAATCACACCTATGTCTCTATCTTTTTAGGAATCATTCGCTCCAATGCCCAATGTAAGGTATATTTCCAGTTAGACTTGATAAACATTATAATAGTCACTTGAATCAATTTTCTCAATTTTCATTCTTCGAACTATAAACCATTTAGATTTTTTATTCATATAAGTTGTCTTCTAATATTATGATTTGACTGCATAATGTAACTTAATATTAGTTAAACGTTGGGTAATCAGTGAGCCAATATTTACTTATGCATTTTACTTTTTGTGCAAAAAGCATTGAGAACATATACAAAAATAATAATGTAAATGATGGAATTTTATAAGACAAATATGTCCAAAAAATTACAAGCATTAATGATGAAATAACCATACTAGACACTAAATCTTAACATATCTCTAAAATTTAAATTTATTATTTAACCTATTTCATTAAAATAAAATATCTTAGCACCTAACTTCTTTTTCTTTTTGAATAACCAACTTCATGGCTAAAGCAGCCTTATATGTCATCTTCTTTTTGTTGGACTTTTAGGTTTTTTTTAAAAAAATTAGAAAAATAGCCCGATTTTGAAGAGAGTGAGTGAAAGCACGTCCAGTTGAGCACGTTTTCCACCAACAGTCATTTTTTTGAATGTTGGCAATGATAAAATTTTTGAAGGGCCTTAATGGTAATTTTTTTCCTATAAATACCAGTCAATTTCATTTTTTTCACTCAAATCCAACTCAATCAATTCTTTCTAAACTCCCAACTCTCTCAATTCTCTCAATTTTCTCAAGTTTTGTTTTAAATTTCCCGATATGCTTGTTTAAAAACATTGTAGATTTATTTAATTATTTCGTATATTATTCGTTTCGATTAATTTTTCACAAATGACAACCTCTCTTATTCGTTTCGACAATAAATACATTTTTGCCACTCAAGCGATAATGGTAAGACAAAATTTTAAATTTCATTATTTTCAATCAAGTTAATTTTAAAGTATTTTAGTTTTAAAATATTTTAAAATATTTTTTTGTCGATATAAATAGGTGGATGATCATGTTTTTGAGGGGTTCATACATAATTTGTCAAAGGGCCCAATCACTAAAATTTAAGGTTACTTGTAAGATACAGGATTCTTGCATTCGTCTCATAAGCTCAAAAGTTGCAAACCTGATCCTACACTCATCAGCACGTTGATGGAAAAAGGAGGCCTGAGACACACTTTTCATCTTCCATGCAACGAGTGTACAATCACACTTGAGGACGTAGCTTTACAACTCGGTTTACTGGTAGGTGGGTTTGTCGTCATTGTAACATGATGTGACCACGCCCCAAGCCCCATCAAGTCCTCGTCTTGATTCCCTCGAGCTTCCAAAGGGACCAATGAACCAAGCTAGGTCCAAGCGATTTCATGAAGTTGTTTCAGCTTTATTGTTCAAGTTTTGGAAGGAGAATCAGCTCGTTGAAGATGGGGAAGCTCGATCCAACTCCTTGAAGAAACCATGCACCTTAGTGCAAGCTAATTTCAACTCAATTCCAGCTCCCTTAGCTCAATTCGACTTTAATCAGCTCACTTGAGCTCAATTCCACCTATTTGAGCTCAATTTAGCTTCTTTCCAGCTCATTAATTTTATTATTTGAATAATTTGAGTGATAGTTTTATTTTAATTATTTTTACTACAGCTCATAACCGAATTTTCTAGCTCAATTCAGCTCATCAAGAATTTTGACTATCATTGAGCTAGCCGAATTTATTATTAATTATATTTTATTTATGTCTTTATTTTAATTTGTTAAATATGTCTTGATATTATTTAATTTAAGCTGAATGTACCTTGAATCTAATTTGTTTATATCTTTTGTAGGTACATCCACATGTGGGAACACAATTAATGAGGATTCATGAACATTTCTGGTTCAATGTATGTTCGGGTACATGCATGACTACCTACAACGAATGGTTGCCTTAAAGATGATGCATGAATGATTTAATACAATGAATGGAAGAATGCATGAATATTCACTTACATGCATCGGTTGCTGTCTATTGATCTCCTAAGTACCTATTCGACCAAAAGGCATCTATTGGAGTGTCCATTCACACCTTGGCCGAACCTAGACATGTCCATTGCTCTCCCATACATTCACCAAGCCTTCAAGTTCATTTCCTTAGCCATGAAGCTGCCTATTGAAGTACCATTCAGCCGAATTTGGACATAGCCTTTAAAGATACATTTCTAGATTAGTTTAATTCAATTAAAGCCGAATTTACTTAGTCTATTTGGCTATCTAATGTAATCTATAAATAGTTCTTTTCTCTTTGTAAAAAGGTTAGACATTTCTGATTATTAAACTTATTGTGAGGTTACCTCCAATCCGATTTCGTTTGAGTCTCGTCTGACTTATCTAGCTCGCTAGTGGCGTCAACTCGACTTCTTGAACTTATCACCATCCTGGTGTGGCGTTCATCCACCTTTTTATACCTTTGGTTCCTACCTCTCTATAGGTAACGGGTCAAGGTCCATCTTCGACTTCCATTAAACCCACCTTAAGCAATATAAGTCCCGAGGCAATACTTTACATAGTATTGAATCGTTCTTCGCTTGAGTTCAATTTCCATTCCATTTTATCTATCTACTTAAACTTTATTTTCTTTGTTAAATTGAACCATCCATTCTCCAAACCAAGCCATTTTTTGAACCCTTTTAATTACTTCTGCTTAAAACAACTCCATAAAGTTATCTCCATTCGACATCAACCACTACTTCTCGTCGACGATCGGGCAACTTAAGTGAACTTGACTCCATCAACCGAGCCGGATCACATCATTTGGTATCAAAGCTACTAAAATGAGGAGCGCCGACGTTCGTAATAAGGCCGCAAGTAGGTTCGAAACGTGAAAAAAAATCAAAAAAAAATTGAGTTGTAATTTAATTTTTTTTCCCTTGTATTTAGCTTACTATTGTATTGGAGTAACAAAAAAAATCAAAAAAAAAATTCGAAAAAAAAATTGATTGAAAAAAAATTCAAAAAAAAAGTGAAAAAAAAATCGAGCAAAAAAAAGAAAAGAAAAAAAAGGGTGAGCAAAAAAATCAAGTTAAAAAAAGTGAAAAGTCTTGCGGGTTTTTATTTTTTTTTCTCTTATTTACTCCGATCATCAAGTTTCCCTTCCTACCATTATTTACCCATCCCAACGCCACACTTAGCCTTGATTTTATTTTGTTTAGCCTACCCTACACCCACATCATTCCTTTGTAACCTATTTTGAAACCGACCCTCAAGCAGCAAATTAAGTCTATCGAGACGAATTACGAAATTGTGAGACGAGGTCGAGAGGTAAAAGGCACGTGTGTTTTACATCAAAGAAAAAGCCTAGAAGAGTGTAAACACGAGCGTGTGCGACAAATATTTTTCTTTCTGAGTGAACCGTGAGTTTTTGTAAGTGAGGAAAATTTTACTTATGTCTAGAAGTTTAAATGAAAATATGGCAGAAAGACAACCCGTACGAAATGTGCCAGATTTAAATATGCAAGCAATGTTGCGCGAGTTTGAACGATTATTTGATCAAAAATTGGAACCAATTCAAGATCGTCTTGATCAAGTGGAAATGAGAGGCCACCGAGGAAGGACTCCTCTAAGTCCACCTAGAAATCGAAATCGAAGACAATTTCAAGACAATGAAGTTTCTGAACCAAGTGGGGCCGAAAGTGATCAAGGTTCAAACGTTAGTGAACGAAGGAGAGGTCGACGACATCATGGATCACGAGAACAAGAAAGGTATGATGACGATCTTAAAAGTATTAAACTAACTATTCCTCCTTTCCATGGACGTTCAGATCCGGAAGCTTATTTGGAATGGGAGAAGAAAATTGAGTTAGTGTTTGAGTGCCACAATTATTCCGAGGCAAAGAAGGTTAAATTGGCAGCCATTGAATTTTCAGATTATGCAATGATTTGGTGGGACTAATTTGTCACGAGTCGAAGGCGAAATGGCGAGCGTCCTATCACCACTTGGACCGAGATGAAAGCTGTGATGCGGCGAAGGTTTATTCCTTCATATTATCATCGGGAGTTGTATCAAAAGCTCCAAAATCTCACCCAAGGAACCAAAAGTGTGGAGGATTATTACAAGGAGATGGAGATCGCTATGATTCGCGCTGATGTACAAGAAGATCGTGAGGCCACTATGGCGCGATTCTTGGCTGGACTTAATCGGGAAATAGCTAACATCGTTGAGTTGCAACACTACGTGGAAATCGTAGATATGGTGCACATGGCTATCAAAGTCGAGAAGCAAATCAAAAAGAAAGGTTCTGCTCGAGGCTATTCTTATTCCAATACATCTAAATGGAACCAAGGTTCGAGTAAGAGTGCTTCTACTAATCCGATAAAAGAGCCAACAACACCACCAAAAACACTTAAGCCAATTGCTGAATCTAGCAAAGGTAAGTCTGTGGATAATTTCCAAAATCGATCAAGAGATATAAAATGTTTTAGGTGTCTCGGAAGAGGACATGTGGCCAGCCAATGCCCAAATCGGAATGCCATGATTATGAGGCCAAATGGTGATATCGAATCGGAGGAGGAGATAGACAAAAATGAAGAATAAGTTGAAATTCCTTCCGATAATGAAGAAGAAATAGCGTTTGCTGTTGAAGGTGAAATGCTTGTGGTAAAAAGAAATCTTAGTGTCCAAACTTCCGTGGATAAACTACAACGTGAGAATTTATTCCATACGCGTGGACTTGTCAAAGAAAGGGTTTGTAGTATCGTGATTGATGGTGGAAGTTGCACTAACGTCGCAAGCACATACATGGTGGACAAACTTGCTTTGCCAACTATCAAGCATCCAAGTCCTTATAAATTGCAATGGCTCAATGAAGGGGTCGAATTGAAGGTGACCAAGCAAGCCAAGATTTCTTTCTCTATTGGGAACTACCATGATGAAGTATTATGTGATGTTGTACCCATGCATGCGGGTCATATTTTACTCGGAAGACCATGGCAATTTGACCGTCGAGTCAAACATGACGGTTTTGCTAATCAATATTCGTTTCAACATAAGGGTAAAAATGTTACTTTGGTACCCTTGTCCCCGCAACAAGTCATGGAAGATCAACAACATCTTAAGCGATCCATGGAACAAGCAAAAGAAAAAGAGAGCATTGAAAAGGAAGATGAGAAAGAGAAAAAAATAGAAAAACAAAAAGAAACAAAAAAAATTATAAAAAAAATGAGAGTGTTGAAAAAGAAAAAGAAATCACAAGAAAGGTGAGTGAGAAAAAGAAAAGAGAATTAAATAACCATTGTCTCCTTGTTACTCCATTTCAGGTTAATTCAAAGAAGGAGCTCCAATTACAATACAAGTCTGAAGGAAGAAGGTTTGTGATGATTGAAAAAGGTAAAATCGATCTTCAATTTCCAATTCCTAAAGGTGGACAAGGTATGAATTCTGATGTTATGGGATCATCTTTTCTTAAGTCGAATGTAAATGAAATTTTTGAAGACACCTTGAATGCTAAAAATCGCTTGAATCCTATTGTGGTTAATTGTTTGATTTTGTTTGATGATGATATATCTGTTTTGAGTAATGATAAGAAGATTTTTTTCATTGGAAAATGTGATGAAGTCGTTGTTGAGAACAAAACCAAACGACAATTGCGAGTGTCAAACATGCGAAATCATGAGTCATATGAAACTTTTCATTTGCATGTTTGTGATGAAGATTTAAATTTCATGTCTCCTTACTTGCATTCCATTTACTTGAACAATGACTTGTGGAAGAAAATTGAAAAGTTCGAATGCTTGAAAACATATTTGTTTTCGTCTCGACCATTTGATGAGTTATGGATATGGAAGGAGATTTTTCCATATGATTGTAAGAATGATGTTTTAAGTTTTCCTTTTTACATGACTCATACTTGTCTTGTTATGACCATGCATGATCCACATAGTTGTTCTGATCATTTCTTGATGATTAATGGTTGTCTATTTTCATTGATTCATTTGCCATCTCTAATGCCGAATATTGTGAGTTCTTTTGCAAAGGCTTATGAACGACTAATTGTTCCATTCATTCAAGGAGAGTTGCATAAGACGGATTATTTTCTAGAGAATAAACAGCTTGACTTGAGGACAAGTCGTTTTGAAGAAGGGGGGGATGATGTGACCACGTCCCAAGCCCCATCAAGTCCTTGTCTTGATTCCCTCGAGCTTCCAAAGGGACCAATGAACCGAGCTAGGTCCAAGCTATTTCATGAAGTTGTTTCAGCTTTATTGTTCAAGTTTTGGAAGGAGAATCAGCTCGTTGAAGATGGGGAAGCTCGATCCAACTCCTTGAAGAAACCATGCACCTTAGTGCAAGCTAATTTCAACTCAATTCCAGCTCCCTTAGCTCAATTCGACTTTAATCAGCTCACTTGAGCTCAATTCCACCTATTTGAGCTCAATTTAGCTTCTTTCCAGCTCGTTAATTTTATTATTTGAATAATTTGAGTGATAGTTTTATTTTAATTATTTTTACTACAGCTCATAACCGAATTTTCTAGCTCAATTCAGCTCATCAAGAATTTTGACTATCATTGAGCTAGCCGAATTTATTATTAATTATATTTTATTTATGTCTTTATTTTAATTTGTTAAATATGTCTTGATATTATTTAATTTAAGCTGAATGTACCTTGAATCTAATTTGTTTATATCTTTTGTAGGTACATCCACATGTGGGAACACAATTAATGAGGATTCATGAACATTTCTGGTTCAATGTATGTTCGGGTACATGCATAAATACCTACAACGAATGGTTGCCTTAAAGATGATGCATGAATGATTTAATATAATGAATGGAAGAATGCATGAATATTCACTTACATGCATCGGTTGCTGTCCATTGATCTCCTAAGTACCTATTCGACCAAAAGGCATCTATTGGAGTGTCCATTCACACCTTGGCCGAACCTAGACATGTCCATTGCTCTCCCATACATTCACCAAGCCTTCAAGTTCATTTCCTTAGCCATGAAGCTGCCTATTGAAGTACCATTCAGCCGAATTTGGACATAGCCTTTAAAGATACATTTCTAGATTAGTTTAATTTAATTAAAGCCGAATTTACTTAGTCTATTTGGCTATCTAATGTAATCTATAAATAGTTCTTTTCTTTTTGTAAAAAGGTTAGACATTTCTGATTATTAAACTTATTGTGAGGTTACCTCCAATCCGATTTCGTTTGAGTCTCGTCTGACTTATCTAGCTCGCTAGTGGCGTCAACTCGACTTCTTGAACTTATCACCATCCTGGTGTGGCGTTCATCCACTTTTTTATACCTTTGGTTCCTACCTCTCTATAGGTAACGGGTCAAGGTCCATCTTCGACTTCCATTAAACCCACCTTAAGCAATATAAGTCCCGGGGCAATACTTTACATAGTATTGAATCGTTCTTCGCTTGAGTTCAATTTCCATTCCATTTTATCTATCTACTTAAACTTTATTTTCTTTGTTAAATCGAACCATCCATTCTCCAAACCAAGCCATTTTTTGAACCCTTTTAATTACTTCTGCTTAAAACAACTCCATAAAGTTATCTCCATTCAACATCAACCACTACTTCTCGTCGACGATCGGGCAACTTAAGTGAACTCGACTCCATCAACCGAGCCGGATCACATCATAACACCCCTCGCCCGTATCCGACGTTGGAACAGGGTTCGAGGTGTCACCAGACTTAACTCAAGCATACGCATGAAAAACTGGGCCATAAAATTTTGATCAATTTAAAACTTTTCCTTTCATACTCAATCTGTCCCTTAATAGGACTTACAAGACCCAAAACATACATTTGAGATGATTTAAGTTTAAACTGAGAACTTAAGAAAAACTTGGAAAAATTCATGCCTTAGGGTTCCACACGCCCGTGTGACTTGAGACACGCCCATGCTCTTAGCCTATGTGCAACACTGACTTTAGGGCACAGCCATGACACACGCCTGTGTGGCCTACCCGTGGACAATACTGACTTAAAAGTTTAAGTGCAGGGGACGCACGGCCATAACACACACCCATGGGGGTGAGCCGTGTGTCACACACGGCCTAGACACACGCCCATGTGTCTTGCCCATGTGGACAAACTAGGCTATCTTCCAACCCATTTTGTCACTCATTTTGCACAACCTGCACAAGATCATTTCAATATACTAATTCTATCCCAAAAGACATCAATTCATTCATAGAAGGAACATCATATACATTTACCAAAATAAATAATAGCGATTATCTAGGCTTAATACAAAATGAAGGGCTTTTATCTTAAGCCAATATACATAAACAATTTCTCAATAATACAACTTCCTAGTCTAGCCCTATACATTCCATAATCAAAAATATAAATCCAACTATACCGAGTATTATGGCTGATAGTGTGATCGATATCTTTGATTTCAGGGGATCTTTGAGAAATTTGGCAGTATTGAAAGAAAAGAGAAAGGAAAGAACGTAAGCATAAAGCTTAATAAATTGTATATAAATAAATATACAACAACAGTTTCACCAATTATCATCATGCTCATAGCTCAAAGGTAAGCATAACTTGACCTACTCATTGCTGCCCACTCAAGTCACATTTTTTAATTGAGATCATTACACATGTATACTAAAATAGGTACCTGTAACACTCAAAACATTATCAAAACATTATCATACTTTCCTTATTAAATCTCTTTCTTAACTCTTAAAGTTGAACCTTTTGGAATACTACCGAATATTCTGTAAGCCTCAAACATGGGTTAAGTTGCCGATGCCATGTCCCAGACATGGTCTTTCACTGGCTATCTTCATCGAGGCCGATGCCATGTCCCAGTCATGGTCTTACACTGGCTATCTTCATCAAGGCTAATGCCATGTCCCAGACATGGTCTTACACTGGCTATCTTCATCGAGGCCAATGCCATGTCCCAGACATGGTCTTACACTAGCTCTCGTGTATACCTGCTGATGCATGTCCCAGACATGTCTTACACTAGCACGAAGCTTAGCCGATGCATGTCCCAAACACGTCTTACACTGGCTACCATCATTGAGGCTGATGCATGTCCCAGACATGTCTTACACTGGCACTCATCTCTACATAGATGCCATGTCTCAGACATGGTCTTACACTGGCTATATAATGTGGCTAATGCATGTCCCAGACACGTCTTACACTAGCCCTCATCTCAATGCCGATGCCATGTCCTAGACATGGTCTTACACTGGCTCTCACATAACCCAATGTTATGGCATGAACATCCAGTTTGTTTCTTGGGGTTCTCACTGGATCTTTCTACTTTCTCAATCATAAATATGCATACTCAGTTCAAAATCTAGAAATTCATGCTATATCAAAATCAATAACAATCGAATACATGCATTTAACAATATAGTTGTATTATTTACATACAACATACCTCAGTTTACAAAAAGTACTTGACTAGACGGCTTAATCGGATTGCTTGGCTTTGCTCCGGTCTAGGCTCGATTTTGGTAAATCTTGATCTATAATAACAAAAAATGTACTCATTTAGTCATTAATTACAATTAGACATTTATAATTTCACATCTTTGGTAAAATGACCATTTTGCCCCTAGGCCTTGGCAAAATGACCATTTTACCCCTATATTCAAAAATCAATTTTTATCAAATTTGTTCGTATTTCAAGCCTAGCTAAACTCTTTTTACTCTTATAGCAACCCAAAATTCTCACTATTTCATACACTTATTACCTGTTTTGCAACTTATGCAAAATGGTTCCTTGAAGTGTTTTCAAGCTAACACCTTTTACAAAAGTTGCTTATAACACAAATAGGACTCATATTCCTCCATAAAAACCCAGCATCTATCACAATTACATCCATGGAAAAATCCTAAACTCTTGACCATTTTGCAAGATATCACCCTCATTTGAAAGCTCATGCTTCAAGGGTCTCAAAAATGTGAAAATCTTGAAGAAAACTCATTAAAATCACTTACTTGTGAGAGGAATAAGTTGCTGCAAAATTTAAGCTATCAAACCCCCTTTCATGGTTGAAAATTTCGGTGGAAAGAGATAAGAAGAAAAGAAATTGACAACCTTTTTCTATTTTGTTTCTTTTTTTTGGTCAAAATAGCTACCAAATTTCTACCTACTTTTAAAATTTGTCTACTCTATGTCTCATGGTAGGCTATGCCATCAATTAAGGGCCTATTTTCCCACTAAAGACCCCCAACTTTGGTTCTTTAATAAAATAACACCTTTAGTTATCACATTATAACTTTTGCACTTTATGCGATTTAGTCATTTTTCGCAATTGGGCTCACAATCGTTAAGATTAACTCGTCAAATTTTTAAAACACTAATATAATCATGCTATAATCTCATAATTATAATAAAATAATTTTCCCAACTTCAGATTTGTGGTCCCGAGACCACTGTTCCGACTAGGCCCTAAATCGGGTTGTTACAGTCATGGGGTCAGTGGTCGTTCTTGGTAAAGAGGACCTTCGCGAGGCATTTTTGGGGAAAGTGTCGAATAAGTTTTACGATGACTGAATTGATATGAAGTGGTTGGAAACCCTAACCCTAAAACCCTAACCTTAACCAAAATTAAAAAAAAAACTAACCCTAGGAGAGAGAGTGTGTGTGAAAGCGCATCCAGCTAGACGTGCTTTCACGCTCTCTATCCAAAATCGATCTGTTTCCTTAATTTAGAAAAAAAAAGACCTAAAAATTCAAATGAAAAAAATAACATATAAGTCTAATTTAGCACAACTTCATGTCTACTATTGAAAAAAAAGTTACAATTAAGACTATCAAATGTCTTATATTTTATAGTCTACATTTTTTTTCTAAATAATTATTATAATTTTAATTATATATTAATATGCTTAAAATTATTAAAACACTTTTAACCATTTGTATTAAAAATATGAAAATTATTATTTCATAATGAAGGGATTTATTGAGATTCACTATATATTTTTAACCAAATTCTGTGCAATTTTGATGGCGAAACATTTGATAGTTTTAATTGTAAAATTTTATATTAACTATATTAATTTGGTTTGATGGTTTTTTTTGCCTTAAGAAAATAAAAAAAATCAATTAAACTCCTTCAAACTTTTTGTACCCAATTGAGTGTTTGAATTAATAAAATTAGTCAAATAGATCATTTAACTATTGTTGACCGGTAGAACACTAATGTAGCCATTAATAGCACTAACATTGTGCTTTATGTCAGCAACATTGCTAACATGGCATTGCCATGTCAGTTGCCACGTCAGCAAAAAAAATTAAAAGGAATATTTTTAATTTTTACTAGAATGAACCTAGACATATAGTTGTTCATGTTCATTCATTTCAAAGCTTAATTTTTTAAACTTATTTTTAAAAATTTTATGAATTTCTAAAACATTATTAAAATTTATAAAATATTAAATAAAATTAAAAATTACAAAAAAATTAATAATTAATAATCATTTAAAACTTAAGTCTAGATTCATTTAAGGTTATTTTTCTAAATTATATAAAGTTTAAAAAATATTAAATATTAGTCATCTTTAAA
Source organism: Gossypium hirsutum (assembly GCF_007990345.1). NCBI lineage: Eukaryota > Viridiplantae > Streptophyta > Magnoliopsida > Malvales > Malvaceae > Gossypium > Gossypium hirsutum. Next base: position 50,221,118 of record NC_053431.1, on the reverse strand, counting down.
ATTTTGATATTTGTATCAATGTTTTAATTCTATTGGTACCTTTTAGGATATATAAAAAAATATAGATTTTGAAAATAAATAAATTTAATTTTATTAATCATACATGTAAAGTTTTTTTTAATGTATGGATATATCCAATTAAAAAATGTATATCAATTATTTTATTACATGTGTAACCTAAAAGGTGTATCAATTATTTTCTTACATGTGTAGCTTAAAAAGTTTAAATAATTGGATATATTCATACATTTAAAAAAAAAACTTTTCACAAACTATTAATAAAATTAAAATTTATTTATATTTATTTTTTCTAAAATATATTTATTTTTTATACATTCTAAAAGGCATTGATAGAATTAAAACATTGATACACATTTAAATTTTTTAAAGAAAATTAATTTTTAATAATTTTCAAACTTTATATAATTTTAAAATAATTGTTTTGAAGAATCTAAACATATGGTTGTCAATATTTTAGATTAATTTTGGACTTAACTTTGAAATGATTTTATTACTTTTTAAAATTTCTTGAATTTTTTGAATTTTATTTACTATTTTATAATTTTATTTACAAATTTATAAAATTTTTACAAAATTAAGTCTTTTAAAAGTATTTTCTTTAATTTTTTTAAAAAAAAATTAATCTTTGGAACAAATAAACCTAGATAACCATATGCCTAAGTTCATTCCAATAAAAAAATTTATTCCTTTTAATTTTTTATTTTTTAAAAAAATTAATTTTTATGTGACAGTTGACTTGGTAGTGCCACATTAGCAACTTTCACAAACATGAAGCACCATGGCAGTGTCGTTGGTGGCCATGTCAACGTTGTAAAGATCAATATTGGTCAAAGGGCTTATTTGGCTAGTTTTGCTAGTTCAGGAGTTCAATTGGGTGTAAAAAGTTCAAAAAGGCTTAATTGATTTTTTTTTAAAAGTTCGAGGGCCAAAAATACCATTAAGCTAATTAGCATTCCAATAAAATAAGGCATAATGCCAAAAATAGCCCCTAACATTTGGCTATTTGGTCACTTTGACCCTTTATGTTTTTTTATCACTTTGGCTCCTAATTTTTTTTTTGTCAAATTGGTCTATTTTTAATGGACATGCTGACGTGGCCGTTAGTTGACTAACGATCAACATTAACTGCTGACATGGCTGTCCAAATGTAATTAAATGATGATATTGCACTATTTTACCTTATATGCCAAGCTAACAAATGCTTTTAAAATTATGAAAATTATTTTTTTGAAATATAAAATTATTAAAATTATTAAATTATTTTAATTTCCAATTTCCATAGTTTCTTCTTCCCCAATATTTCTTTTCATTGTTCACCATCATCGTCGTCCTCTTTGATCTTCTTCCCTAAAATCCTTTAATCCTCCAAAAATCGGCTGCCCATTTTCTTCCATGAAATCTGAAAAATTTTAAAAATCAAACTTAAAAACTTGGGTTTTCAAAACCTATTTTTAAAACATGGGTTTTTGAAACTTATTTTTAAAAATCCACCTTCACTAGTTCTCGTTCTTCACTTCTACATTCCCTTCCGTAGAAAACCTTCTCTTCCATTGCCAAGCCAAGCCCCGAAAACCAATTTATAAGCTCTGCATTCTCGAACCAATGGCGATTAAACTCTTGTTTTACTGGGAAAATTCAGGGGTTTCTCTTATACCAAATTTTCCAAAGCGTTTTTGGTTTTATTTCTCAAATACTCATCAGAAGGTTTCAAGCAAAAGTCTTTTGGGTTGTAGAGTTCGGTTTTTCAGACCTCAGATTCCCAAAAGCAGATTTGGTTTTGGTTCAAATTGTGGTCTTCTGAAGAGCCGTTGGTAATTTATTTATTTATTTTGCAAATTTTTGTATCATCTTTTTCTATTCTTTGTTGAAATCTGACCTCAGATTAGAGTATACGGATCCTATGAAGGTTTGTAGTATGTTCAGTTTTGGGTGCCACTGTCGCATGGTTTTGTTGGAAATGGGAGGCGACTTGTTTTGAGCCATTTATGTTTTTGTTTGCTCTGCATTTGCTGTGGTTTTTTTTTAGTTGGAGAAGTGGGACGTGGGGGAGGAGGATGATAAACGATGGAAAGAAACAATGGAGATGATGATGATGATTTTAAAATAATTTTAATAATTTTAACCACATGCATTTGTTGTGTTATTATCAGTTGGAGAAGTGAGACTTGGGGAAGGAGGATAATGAAGCTGGAAAGAAACAATGGTGATGATGACAATTTTAAAATAATTTTAAAATTTCTAAAATTTTTAAAATCATTTGCTATGTTGCATATAAGATAAAATAGTACAATATCAATATTTAAATATATTTGGACCACCATGTCAGCGACTAATATTAATCGTTAATCAACTAACAATCACGTCAACATGTCTATTAAAAATAAATTATTTTGACAAAAAAACATTAAAGACCAAAATGATCCAAAAAATATATATATATAAAAGGCTAAAGTGACCAAACAACCAAACTTTAAAAAATATTTTTGACATTATACCTAAAAATAAACATATTACTTTCCGTAAACACAACCTAACCAATAAGGTCTAGAAGAGCTAGTGATAAAGATATTGTTTTTGTAATAATACTAAATTTAAGATTTATATTCCAAATAAATAAATATTAAAATTTATAAGCCGAATAAATAATTATTAAAATATGAAAACTAATTTCATTGTTTTTCTTTTATACAGGAAATTTAATCTGAAAGCAGAGCTCTTCAAAAAAAATTATTTTTTTTCTTAATAGCACAGAAAAAGAGAGAAAAAAGGTTGGGTGTTAGGATTTTTCTTAATGAGAAAACTAGAATTTAGAAATATTTGTTTTATCGAAAAATTTAGTATTTTAATTATAATCATTTTCATTATAAAAGTTGTGACTAACAAATAAAAAAAACCCTCCAAATTAACGAAAACAAATGTCCTAAATTACTCTAATCATAGCTTAACCAATGAAAACTATATAGTCGAAGCGCAATATAAGTGGGCTTCTGATCAACGACAATGATTGTTGATTTAGGTAAGTTTTGTTTGCTAAAACTTTATTCTTGTAATTTTTAGTATTTTTTTTACAAAAATGATTTGTTAAGTCACAATGGGTTTTTATGTAAATCATTCAATATAAGATTTTCAAAATCGTAAATATTACTGAATTAAAACCAGCGTCTTTTAAAAGTACTTCAAAAATAAGATTTGTTAATTTCAAATATTTGATATAGTTGTGAAAATATTACCGTTAAAAGTTAAAATATTTGTTTTAAACATTACATTGCAAAATAATAATTACACAAGCAATAATACAATCACTATTGAACTTAGTTAATTCAAATAATATTTAAGTAATTTAAATTAAATATATTAGATATTAGTAATATAATAACAATTACTATTAGTTTGATAATAACAATTACCATCAAATCTATTCATCTATGCATTTTTAATATTACAAAAATTTAATATTGATTTTTTATAGTTTTGAATCATAGATAAGAACCAAAACTGAAATTGAAATTGCATGCATTCTAAAAGTTGGATATTGAATATTTTGGCATGAGCTTCGAAATTTTTGTAAATATTGGAAACTTTGGTATGAACTTGGAGTTTGGATATTTTGGTATGAGTTTACAAATTTTAGTTTGAGCTCGAAGCTTATTATAGGATAAACCATTTAGAATTAATTTTTATTATTTTTATATAGTACTTATTTTTATAGTTTTAAATCATAGATAAGAATTAAAAAAAATGAAATTGCATGCATTCTAAAAGTTGGATATTAGATATTTTGATATGAGCTTTGAAATTTTGGTGTGAGCTTGGACTTCACCATAGAAGCTTGTGTTAAAATTTTCAAGCTCATGTCAAAATATTCGATCCCAACTTTTAAAATGCATGCAATTTCAAAATTTTTTTTTATTCTTAACTATAATTTGAAACTATAAAAAATTGATATTAAATAAAAGTAATAAAAAGTTAATTCTAAATGGCTTATCTTTTTTTTCCTCACACTAATATTTCCAAGATTTACCAAAAACAAGCAAACACACAATTCTTTAGAAATAAAATACACTAAAATCTACATCAATACCACAAAAATAATAAGTGCATAAATAAAAAAATAGATTATAAATTATAAAATATGATTAAAAATTAAAAAAGAAACAAAAAATAACTCATTAAGAAACTGCGCATATCTTCAACAACTTGCTCTACAATTTTTTATTGACATAGAGGTATGAAAAATGGCTTAAAAATAGCTGATATTTTGCAAATGCTCCCAAAAGCTATGCTTGCATAAGGACTTACATTACTTCACTTTGTTCTTGAGCAGGTAAGAGTAAATTAATAAGGGTAAAACTGTATTTTTCATCCTGAAATAGTTAATGCCAACAATCACTACACTTGATATTGACTTCTCTGTTTAGGTCAATAAGCACTTCTTAAAAGTATTTTTAGTTGAAAAGGTAACTAATTTAAGATTGATTACTTCAACTGTCTAAAAGTGTATTTATACATCTAAAAGTATACCCGAGCAGGCCCTAAATACACAAGATTTCATTGTACTATAAAATTAGGAGTAATTAGTGCTTAAAAACAAATTTACAAAAATAATATCTTTTCGATATTTTTTATTTTCATTTTATAGTTCATATTTAAGGTTCATGACTACTTCTCCCAATAATTTCATTTCAAAAGTTTGCACTTGCATTTTATTATTAAAAATGCAATTAGTCTTCTTTTAAAGAATTAAAATGGACAACTTAGTCGTACACTATCCAAAAACAAGCAAATAAGAACAATTGCCCAGGGGCATTAACTATATTACTTTTTGAAAAAGCTGACATGGTGAAAAGAATAAAATACAAATATAATAGTAAAAGGAAAATCTACATGTCCTCAACTTTAAAAATCTAAAACCATAATATTAAAAAATTATAAAAATTCAAAAAAGCATTAAAGTAAAATAATAAATATTTCCAAATTTCCAAAATAAATTTAAAGTCCTTTTGAAGAACTTTTTTGAAATTTTTTATAGATTATATCTTAAAATTATTCACGAACTTTGATCCAATATACAATTTGATACATAAACTTTAATTTGGTGCAATTATACATATTAAACTTTAATTCTGGTTCAAATGTATACATAAAATTTTAATTGAGATTCAACAATACACATTTAAAGAAATAATGTAACAGCTCATTTTCAGTGAAATCGGAACAGTGATTTTGGGCCACAAATCCGATGTGTGAATAATTATTTTATTATTATTTGAGTGTCTAATACATATTAGCAAGATTGTATAAAAATTTTGCTAAGAAATTTTATTGTTTGCATGTTTAATTAAGTAAAATAGACTAAATCGTAAAAGGTGCAAAAGTAGAAATCTAATAGCTAAAAGTATTAAATAGCTATAGAAATTTAAAGTAAGAGTACTTAGATGGTAATTAGACCATTTAAGTGATAGTGGACATTTATGATGTAACACCCCTAACCTGAATTTGTTGTCGGAACAGGGTTATGGAGTATTACCGAAGTTTAAAGGTCAAGTAACAAACATTTCATAAGCGTTTAGCATTTATATCAGATTTCAATCAAATTTAATCATATAGTCCCTTACATGAGCCCTCGAGGCCCAATTCATGCAATAGAATCATGTCGGGACTAAATCAGGTACTTAGAAAATTTTTCGTAAAATTTCAATTTTTTTTCTAAGTGCAGGGGTCACACGCCCGTGTGGTCAGGCAGTGTGGTTCACACGGCAAGGGACACGGCAGTATCTCAGGCCATGTAACTCTCTATCTTGGGTCACACGGTCAGGTCAGACACTCGTGTGCTAAACTGTGTGTAGGTGCAAGGGTCACACGGCCAAGCCACACGCTCGTGTGCCAGGCCATGTGATCAATTTTGAGCATTATTTTTTGACATTTTAAAGATGCAAGGGACACACGGCCAAATCATACGTCCATATGCTAGGCCATATGTCACACACGGCTAAGACACAAGCCGTGTCTCTGCCCATATAGACAAAAATAGGCTATTTTCCAAGCCACATTTCTCACTCAGTTTGTCTTCCTCTTACACTAATACTTTAACATATTTACAAGTCATTTTAAAAATAATTAATTCAAGACAAAACCGAATCTCATGCATGACATAACATCACATACAACCGATGTGCTCTTAAGCACTTTAAATAACACTTTACCATCATGTAATCAAACATGCAAAGCTTACTTAACTTATCAAATTCACTTATATGTGTATTTTACCAAATATGCTAGAATTAGTCATCAATATGCCAACATGGTTTCTATCATTCAACCATTTAAGCACACACCAATCATGTTATAGCCCCATTAATACATATCAAAACACGCTTATCACAAGCAATTCCAATGGCTACTTTTAACCCAAATATTTACATGCCAATTTTGGCTAATTAACCTATACATACAATTATAACCATAATTAATTTACCATATGTACCAAGATGGGTGTAACAGTCCGGTTATGACCCTAGTCAGAATAGTGGTTTCGGGACCACAAATTTGAGTTTAAAAATATTTTAATATTATTTTCTGTGTCTGTGATATGTGAATTTATATCTGTGAAATTTCTGTGATTTAATTTGTCTGTTTCTGTGCTTAATTATGAAAAAGGATTAAATCGCGATAAGTGTAAAACTTGAGTGCTAGATGATAAAGCATCTATTTGGCTTCGCTTTTATAATAAAGTTCCTTGCATGTCAATTGTACCATTTGTTTAAATGGTGGACATTTATGGACATGTAGTTGGTAAGTTTTAAGGTATATTAATGAAGGGCAAAATGGTAAAAGGTGAATTTATGTTATATTAAATAAAACAAAGGTTAAAATCCATTTATTTCATCCATTTTCCACCGAAAATAAAAATAAAAGAGAGGTTTTGGGTGTTTGAAGCATTCGGCCCTGATCCAAGCTTGATTCAAGGTTTGTTTTATTCTGTTTTGGTAATTTCTACGTTTCTGTGATCGTTGCTTCGTGTTCTTCAAAGCCCATGTCTGAATTTATATTTTGTTAAAGATTTCATGAAATGCCATTGTTGATATCATGAGTTTTGGGATGTTTTTGGATGAATTATGAAGGCTTGTTAGATGAGTTATATGTTTTGTTCTTGAATTTTTAATGAAATGAGCTATTTGAGCTAATTTGTGAAAATGAGATTTTGAAGGACTAAATTATGAATTAAATGTGTTAATTGGGCTTGTATGGAAGCCATGTATATGTGGCCAAGCTATAGTTTTGGTGAATTTTTGCATATTTGTGATTTGGTGAAAAATAGACTAAATTGTCAAAGTTTGAAATTAAATGGCTAAAATGCAAAGTACTCTAAATACGTATTCATAGATTATTTTTGAATAAAATAAATGATTGAATGGTTGAATTTGGATTTAATTAGATCAAGAACAAAGAAAATCAGATTTAGATCGAGGGAAGTCCAAAGTAGTCGAATAGTCGACTCATTTTCGTCCGAAATCCGAACGAGGTAAGTCAAACTACACTTATGTGTTAAGTTGATTAAATTCTATGTTTATAAACTATTATCTGCATTGGACGACCTTGAGAGCCTGATAAAAGAACGTTGGTATTGACCTGAATTATCGTGTAAGACGTGTCTGGGACACAGGCATCAATTTGAAATTTACGTGTAAGACCATGTCTGGGACATCGGCATCGTATCTGTTTTAGTATAAGACCCTGTCTGGGACACAGGTATCGATACTGAATTACATGTAAGACCACGTCTGGGACGTCGACATTGTACTTGTCTGTGAATATTTATTCCGTTTTTGGATTGTCCGATGATAAAATATGAGATATGAAATGTATAATTCATACAGGTACGTTTGTATCGTACTAGATTTCTGAATAGAAAAGGACTATGTTTCTGTGAAGTAAGGAAATATTCTATGAGACGGTTGTGAAATCTGGCCATTTACTATTATTTTTATGCTATAATAGTTCGAAATTTGTATTTGACTTACTAAGCTCTTCGTTGCTTACTCTGTGTGATTTCTGTCTGTTTTACAGTTAGCGTAGCTACTGAAGGCTCAGGATAGTCGAGGATTGTCACCACAATATCAAGCTCTTTTTGGTACCTTTGAAAGTGTAAATATTTCTAAGTATGGCATGTATAGGCTAGAAAGTCTATGTATTAAGTTTTGAATTGTATATATATGTTATGCCATGTCAGTTGGCTAGCAAATGTTAAGTTTTGTGCATAGTTTTGATGCATGTTTTGAAATGTGTTATGTTCTAATATGAAACGGTCATCTTTAAGCATGAAATTGGTTAGAAATGTTGCTTATTAATGCTGGTAGGATTGGACCCTTAAAATGGTGGCAAATTGGCTTAAACCAAGCCTGTATTATGCCACACGGCCAGGGAACACGGGCGTGCCTTGTGGCCGTGTGAGAAAGTCAGTAGCTAGCTAAATTTTACACAGTCATGGAATATGGCCGTGTCTGTTAGCCGTGTTAAAAAGTCAGTATAGGACCTCTTTTTGGCACGGTTGGACCACATGGGCGTGTCCTATGCCCGTGTGAGTCACACGGCCTAATCACACGGGCGTGTGACTTGGTCAGTTTTGAAAATATTGATTAAGTTCTAAAATTTCTGAATGGGTTCGGTTTAGTTCTGACCTTCCCTAAATGTACGTTTTAGGTCTAAGACTTAGACCATATTAATAGATGAATTGTGGATGAATATTTATGTATTGATATTATATGATATCTGTAAATCTGTGTTACTCTGAAATGCTCTATTTGTCTGGTGACTCCCCTTTCCTATTCCGGTGATGGTTTCGGGATAGGGGTGTTACATTTTATTAGTATCAGAGCTATGGTTTAGTCGGTTCTAGGACTACCATAGTGTATATGAGTCTAGCTATACATGCCATATATTTGAATCTGTGATAGTGTGATGACTCCTAACTTTGAGATGTGCTTTTATATAGCAAGTGGATCCTGACAGAGCTGTAGCTGACGATGTTGAAAGCAATGCGCCTGCTCCCGCGCAAGGGGCGGTGCAAGATGATTCACGACCGACTATGAGTAGCCGTGATAGTGAAGCTAGGCAAGCCTTCTATCAAATGATGAATGAATGGTTCACCCAATACATTAGAACCAATGCGACTGTACAACAACCTCCACCCCCGGTTAATCCTTCTCAGGTTCCTGTCGTGACTTCTGTGAATCTGGTTTAGCTAAATAGACCACCGTTTGATAAGATTAGAAAGTATGGGCTGAAGAATTTTGAGCTACAAAGAATGATGATGCCGAAAGAGCCGAATTCTGGTTAGAAAATACAATACGGGTATTTGATGAAATGTCTCTAATCCAGAAGAATGTGTTAAATGCACCATTCCACTTTTGAGAGATACGACATATCATTAGTGGAAAACTTTAATATCTGTGGTTCCGAGCGAATGGGTTACCTTGGATTTATTCTAAGCTGAATTTCAAAAGAAATACATTAGTCAGAGATTTATTGATCAGAAACGTAAAGAGTTTCTCGAGCTTAAATAGGGCCGTATGTCCGTTACTGAATACGAACGAGAAGTTGTGAGATTGAGCCAATATGCTCGGGAATGTGTATCAAATGAAGCAATAATGTGCAAAAGGTTATAAGATGGATTAAACGAGGATATCCGTCTGTTAGTTGGAATTCTGGAAATTAAAGAAATGGTAGTGCTCGTTGAGCGAGCATGTAAAGTTGAAGAATTAAGTAAAGAGAAAAGAAGAGCTGATTCTGAAGCTAGAGATGCTAGAAAGAGATCTTTGAGTAAATCCTTTCAGTCTGGATCAAAGAAATTCTGAGATGATCAGAACTGTTCAAATACTATTGCGGGCCATTCGAATCGAGACTGAGCTAGATCGTATTCGAACACCAGAGCCCCTGTTACTTCTGTTGCAAGTGTTGGAAATGTTCGATCTGAGAGACCTGAATGTAAACACTGTGGTAAAAGACATCCGAGGAATTGTAGATTGAATGACCAAGCCTGTTTCTGATGTGGATCCCTGGATCATTTTATAAGAGATTGTTCTGAACCCGCTGAGCAAGAGAATTTGTAGAGTCCGAGACTGAGTAACACCTTAGTTAGAGGTAGATCTTCTAGAAATACAAGAAATGCAAATGGTGGTCAAAGAGCTACTGGAGATACTGCTGTTAGATCTGAGGCTAGAGCACCAACTATCCGAGCTCGTGAGGAAGCCTCATCACCATACGTGATTACTGGTACTTTCATTCTTTATGATACTTCTGTGATTGCATTGATAGACCCTGGATCAATGCATTCTTATATCTGTATGAATTTAGTACACAGTAAGACTTTGCTTGTAAAGTCTACTGAATTTATAGTTAAAGTATTGAACCCTTTAGGCAAGAACTGTCCGTTAATGATTCGAGATACCTGTTTTCCTGCTAATATGATGTTATTGCCTTTCGACGAATTTGATATAATTCTGGGGATGGAATGGTTAACATTGTACAATGTTGTTGTGAACTGTAAAAGAAAAGTCATTGATTTAAGGTGTAGGAATGACGAAATAATTCGAATTGAGTCCAATGATCTGAATGGACTACCAGCTGTGATATCTGCAATGAAAGCATGAAAATATGTAAAGAAAGGTTGTGAAGCCTACTTAGCTTATGTGTTAGACTCGTAAGTGAATGATAAGAAAGTTGAATCAGCGTTTGTTGTTTGTGAATTCTCTGATGTGTTTCCTGAAGAGTTACCTAGTTTGCCTCTGATTCGAGAAGTCGAGTTTGGTATTGAATTGGTACCTGGTACTACTCTGATATCGATAGCTCCATACAGAATGGCTCTGACTGAACTAAAAGAATTAAAATCTCAGTTGCAAGAATTGACCGATCGAGGATTCGCTAGATCGAGTTTCTCACCTTGGGGTGCTTCTGTTCTGTTTGTGAAAAAGAAAGATGGCACAATGAGAATGTGTATTGATTACTGTCAACTTAATAAAGTGACTGTAAAGAACAAATACCCTCTGCCCAGGATCGATGACTTATTCGATCAGTTGAAAGGTGCTACTGTGTTTTCAAAGATAGATCTGAGATCGGGTTATTATCAGTTGCGAGTAAAGGACTCTGACATTCCGAAAACTGCTTTCAGAACGAGGTACGGACATTATGAATTTTTAGTTATGCCTTTTGGTTTAACGAATGCACCTGTTGTATTTATGGATTTGATGAATAGAATTTTCAGGCCGTATTTAGGTCAATTTTTTGTAGTATTCATTAATGACATATTGATTTATTCACGTAATGAATCTGAGCATATTGAACATTTGAAAATAGTATTACAGATTTTGAGAGATAAATAGTTATATGCAAAGTTCAGTAAATGTGAATTTTGGTTGCGAGAAGTTGGTTTTCTGGGTCATATTGTATCAGCTTCCGGTATTCGAGTTGATCCGAGTAAGATTTCAGCTATTCTGGATTGGAAGCCTCCGAGGAATGTATCTGAAGTTCGCAGTTTTCTGGGACTTGCCGGTAACTACAAATGATTTGTAAAATATTTCTCGATGATTGCAACTCCGTTGACAAAATTGCTTCAGAAAGATGTGAGGTTTGAATGATCTAAACAATGTTAGAAAAGTTTTGATCGGTTAAAAGCTTTGTTAACTAAAGCTCCGATATTGGTACAACCTGAGTCAGGTAAAGAATTCGTTGTTTACAGTGATGCTTCGTTGAAAGGACTCGGTTGTGTTTTAATGCAAAAAGGAAAAGTTGTTGCTTATGCTTCGAGACAATTAAAGCCGCATGAGAAGAACTATCCAACACACGACCTCGAGTTAGCTGCCATTGTTTTTGCTTTGAAGATCTGGCGTCACTATCTGTTTGGTGAGAAATGTCACGTGTTCTCTAATCATAAAAGTCTGAAGTATTTAATGACGCAAAAAGATTTGAATTTGCAATAGAGAAGATGGTTAGAACTGCTAAACGATTACAAACTTGTGATTGATTATCATTCGGGCAAAGCTAATGTTGTTGCTGATGCACTGAGTAAGAAATCGTTGTCTGTGTTGTGTGCTATGAACGCTAATCTAGTACTGTCTGATGATACTTTGGTTTATGCCGAACTGAAAGCAAAACCTTTGTTTATACAACAGATCTGTGAAGCTCAGAAATCTGACAATGAATTGATAGCTAAACGAACTCCGTGTGATTTTAAATTTCGGGTTGATGTTAATGATTGTTTGAGATTCAGAAATAGACTTTGTGTTCTGAGAAATCCGGACTTGATTCGGATGATTTTGAGTGAAGCTCACAGCAGTAGATTTTCTGTACATCCGGGAAGTACGAAAATGTATAACGATTTGAAACAACTATATTGGTGGCCGGGAATGAAAAGAGATATTTTTGACTTTGTTTCGAGATGTTTAATCTGTCAACAAGTTAAAGCTGAACATTAGGTGCCATTTGGATTATTACAATCGATTATGATTCCAGAGTGGAAATGGGATCGAGTGACCATGGATTTTGTTTCGGGTTTGCCTCTGTCTCTGGAAAAGAAATATGCAATTTGGGTTATAGTTGATCATTTGACGAAATCAGCTCATTTTATTCCAGTGCGATCTGAATTTTCACTTGATAAGTTAGCTGAGCTTTATATTTTTGACATTGTAAGACTGCATGGTGTACCAATGTCGATTGTGGCAGATAGGGATCCGAGATTTACATCGCGATTCTGGAAGAAATTGCAAGATGATTTGGGTACTAAATTGCATTTCAGCACTGCTTTTCATCTGTAAATAGATGGTCAATCTGAGTGGATGATTCTGATACTCGAGGATATGATGAGATGTTGCATTCTTGAGTTTGAAGGTACGTGGGAACAATATCTACCTTTGATTGAAATTGCTTATAATAATAGTTTTCAATCCAGCATTAAAATGGCACCGTATGAAGCTTTATATGGTAGAAAGTGTATAACTCCGTTATACTGGTCTGAGCTCAGTGAGAATAAGATTTACGGGGTTGATCTAATAAAAGATACAGAACAGAAAGTGAAAATAATTTGAGATAGTCTGAAAGCTACCTCTGACCGTCAGAAGTCTTATGCAGATTTAAAATGAAAGGATATCGAATATGAGATCGGTGATAAAGTGTTTCTGAAAGTATCTCCATGGAAGAAATTGTTCCGATTTTGCAAAAAGGGCAAGCTGAGTCCAAGGTTCATCGGATCGTATGAAATCACAGAGCGAGTTGGGCCGGTTGCTTATAGGTTGAGGCTACCATCTGAGTTGGAAAAGATACATAATGTATTTCAGGTATCGATGCTTCGACGGTACAGATCTGATCCTTCGCATGTAATTTCTCCGTCTGATATTGAGATCCATTTTGACATGACTTATGAAGAAAAGTCGATTTGTATTCTGTCTCGTGAGATTAAAGAATTGCATAATAAGAGAATTCCATTAGTCAAAGTATTGTGGCATAGACATGGAGTAGAAGAGGCTACATAGGAGCCTGAAAATGCAATGAAACAACAATATCCGAATCTGTTTAACGGTAAGATTTTCGGGGACGAAAATCCCTAAGGGGGGAGAATTGTAACAGTCCGGTTATGACCCTAGTCTGAATAGTGGTTTCGGGACCACAAATTTGAGTTTGAAAAATATTTTAATATTATTTTCTGTGTCTGTGATATGTGAATTTATATCTGTGAAATTTCTGTGATTTAATTTGTCTGTTTCTGTGCTTAATTATGAAAAAGGATTAAATCGCGATAAGTGTAAAACTTGAGTGCTAGATGATAAAGCACCTATTTGGCTTGGCTTTTATAATAAAGTTCCTTGCATGTCAATTGTACCATTTGTTTAAATGGTGGACAATTATATACATGTAGTTAGTAAGTTTTAAGGTATATTAATGAAGGGCAAAATGGTAAAAGGTGAATTTATGTTATATTAAATAAAAAAAGGTTAAAATCCATTTATTTCATCCATTTCCCACCGAAAATAAAAAGAAAAGAGAGGTTTTGGGTGTTTGAAGCATTCGGCCATGATTCAAGCTTGATTCAAAGTTCGTTTTGTTCCGTTTTTGGTAATTTCTACGTTTCTGTGATCATTGCTTCGTGTTCTTCAAAGCCCATGTCTGAATTTCTATTTCTGTTAAAGATTTCATGAAATGCCATTGTTGATATCATAAGTTTTGTGATGTTTTTGGATGAATTATGAAGGCTTGTTAGATGAGTTATATGTTTTGTTCTTGAATTTTAATGAAATGAGTTATTTGAGCTAATTCGTGAAAATAAGGTTTTGAAGAACTAAATTGTGAATTAAATGTGTTAATTGGGCTTGTATGGAAGCCATGTATATTTGGCCAAGCTATAGTTTTGGTGAATTTTTACATATTTGTGATTTGGTGAAAAATGGACTAAATTGTCAAAGTTTGAAATTAAAGGGCTAAAATGCAAAGTACTCTAAATACGTGTTCATGGATTATTTTTGAATAAAATAAATGGTTGAATGGTTGAATTTGGATTTAATTAAATCAAGAACAAAGAAAATCAGATTTAGATCGAGGGAAGTCCAAAGTAGTCGAATAGTCGACTCATTTTCGTCCGAAATCCGAACGAGGTAAGTTAAACTACACTTATGTGTTAAGTTGATTAAATTCTGTGTTTATAAACTGTTATCTGCATTGGACGGCCTTGAGATCTTGATAAAAGAATGTTGGTATTAACCTGAATTATCATGTAAGACCGTGTCTGGGACACAGGCATCGATTTTAAATTTACGTGTAAGACCATGTCTGGGACATCGGCATCGTATCTGTTTTCGCATAAGACCATGTCTGGGACAGAGGCATCGATACTGAATTACATGTAAGACCACGTCTGGGACGTCGGCATTGTACTTGTCTGTGAATATTTATTCTGTTTTTGGATTGTCCGATGATAAAGTATGAGATATGAAATGTATAATTCATACAGGTACGTTTGTATCGTACTAGATTTTTGAATAGAAAAGGACTATGTTTCTATGAAGTAAGGAAATATTCTATGAGACGGTTGTGAAATCTGGCCATTTACTATTATTTTTATGCTATATAGTTGGAAATTTGTATTTGACTTACTAAGCTCTTCGTAGCTTACTCTGTGTGATTTCTGTCTGTTTTACAGTTATCGTAGCTATTGAAGGCTCGGGATAGTCGAGGATTGTCACCACACTATCAAGCTCTTTTTGGTACCTTTGAATGTAATGCTCCCGTACCCGATACCATAGCCGGAGTCGAGCACGAGGTGTTAACGAACTTAATTCATTAATTAAACAGCTCAAACAATTTATTTTTAAAATTTCCAAACAAGCTGGCTAACTGCATCACAGTCACTTAAAAATTCATATCTCGAGTTCTGAAACTCGGAATTAAGATCCGTAAATTTTTCCTGAAACTAGGCTCATATATCTATTTACTAATTTGTTTCTAAAGTTTTTGGTCTGGCCAATTAGTACAGTTTATTAGTTAAATTCTCCCCTATTTCAGGGTTCGGCTACTCTGACCCCTGGGCACTACGAATCAAATTTCTTTCTGTACAGAAATCCAATGACTATGACGTTTGTTTAACTTAAAAATAGACTCAATAAGGAATCCATAAATATGAATTGTGAGTCCTAATTATTTTTACACAAATTATGGTGAATATCTAAATTCAGAACAGGGAATCCAAAAATTACTCTGACCCTATTTCACCAAAACGTAAATATCTCATAAAATACAACTCTTTTACGTATTTTGTTTCTTCCACATGAAAGCTTCAATTAAATATTCTATTCATCATCTAATTCTATCTCTACTATTTTTAGTGAATTTTCAAACTCACATCACTGCTGCTGTGTGATTCTGTTTTATAGCCAATTTCACCATTTTATGGATTTCATAGATTAGTTAGCACATAAAGCATACGTGCTATCAAATATAATCCCGATTAGCCACTCCAATAGCTAATCATTCTAAAACATTTCCATGCCATCCATGAGCTATATCATAAGATTATATACACAAAAGGATTATAATGCTATACATATCTTATTCCCAAAATATGCAAACCATCATACCGAGATGGTCTGTTGATAGTGTGAGCGTGCCTCCGACCGTCCTGATCTCCAAACCGGCTTGTCAAAACTACAAGGAATGGAAGGGAATGAGTAAGCATAAATGCTTAGTAAGTTCACATGCAAATAACAAATAACTTAACAAAGCAATTATACCAACCAACATTAGCATAATATCACCAAAACATATATCACATTTCTATTCATCATTCATCGTCTTACTACATTATTGTTGTCGTATCAAGTCTCAACCCGAGGGTTAAGTACATACCTGTCCAAAGTGCCCATTCCATAACACTTACCAATACGTCACTTGCATCTTGAGTATTCTTCCATTTCACTAGAATTTTACCCGTTGGACACATCAGAATATAACTCGGATACATGGAAAGTTTGCACATAAGTGCCACATATGTAGCCAAGCTACCATGTAACCCACCCATAAGCGAACTCGGACTCAACTCAATGAGCTCAGGCGTTCGCATCCATAAGTGAACTCGGACTCAACTCAACGAGCTCGGATGCCTAGTTACATCTCACGAACTCGGACTCAACTCAACGAGTTTGAAACTCAACCATCCTAGTGACATGTCACTTGTACCCTAATCTATTCCCAAGGTTCAAATGGGATTCTTTTCAATTACACATTTCGATCGCCTTCTTCGAAATATAGAAATCGGTACTTGCTAACATCTCATACTTATCAAGTTGTTCATATAATTTGTATATCACCAAATAATAATTTACAAAACATCATATTTCATGATAATAAGTATCATGTCATATAAATAACATTAAATCACTTAAAATAAAAATTATGTTACCTTGTTTACACATGAACTTACCTCGTATGCGAAAATGGTCATTTTTACCATTTTGTCCACAACTTGGTATTTTGCCGATTTTAGCCCGAATTTCGATTTTCCTTGCTAATCAAGGCTTAAAAGTGTTGAAACCCTAGCTATGGTGGAAAGCAAAATTTGGCAGCAACTTATGGAGAAGATGATCATTTTTGTGTTAATTTTCCCATTTTATTTCATTTAATATCAAAATGACCAAAATGCCCTTCCTTATTAAACTTTCAAAAATTCCATCCATGTCCAATTTTTGTCCATAAACTTAGAAATTGGTCAAATTGCTATTTAAGACCTCCTAATTAATATTTCAAAGCAATTTCATACTAGAAACTTCTAGAATGCAAATTTTGTAACTTATTCAATTTAGTCTACAACTTCAAATTAAGCACTTTATGCATAGAATTTCTTCACGAAATTTTCACACAATCATGCAATCATATCATAGACCTCAAAATAATCATAAAATAATTATTTCTATCTTGAATTTGTGGTCCCGAAACCACTATTCCGATTAGGCCCTAGTTCAGGATATCACATTGAAAGTGTAAATATTTCTAAGTATGGCATGTATAGGCTAGAATGTCTGTATTAAGTTTTGAATTGTATATATATGTTATGCCATGTCAATTGGCTAGCAAATGTTAAGTTTTGTGCATAGTTTTGATGCATGTTTTGAAATGTGTTATGTTCTAATATGAAATGGTCATCTTTAAGCATGAAATTGGTTAGAAATGTTGCTTATTAATGCTGGTAGGATTGGACCCTTAAAAGGGTGGCAAATTGGCTTAAACCAAGCTTGTATTGTGCCACACGGCTAGGGAACACGGGCATGCCTTGTGGCCGTGTAAGAAAGTCAGTAGCTAGCTAAATTTTACACGGTCATGGAATACGGCCGTGTTTGTTGGCCGTGTTAAAAAGTTAGTATAGGACCTCTTTTTGGCACGGTTGGATGACGTGGGTGTGTCTTATGCCTGTGTGAGTCACACGGCCTAGTTACACGGGCGTGTGACTTGGTCAGTTTTGAAAATATTGATTAAGTTCTGAAATTTCTGAATGGGTTTGGTTTAGTTTCGACCTTCCCTAAATGTACGTTTTAGGTCTAAGACCTAGACCATATTAATGGATGAATTGTGGATGAATATTTATGTATTGATATTATATGATATCTGTGAATCTATGTTACTCTGAAATGCTCTGTCTGTCTGGTGACTCCCCTTTCCTATTCTAACGACGATTTCGGGATAGGGGTGTTACAATGGGCCGATGGATAGTGTGAGTGGTCTCCACCGATACTTCCAATTCAACGAGCTTTTGAATTACTATAGAACAAGGGAAAATATAATAGAGTAAGCATGAAATGCTTAGTAAGTTCGTATAACATGTTAAATAACTTACCATATATTTATGTTCAGAATAAACTTGCAAGGCATTATCAATCAATTTTATCATAAGGCCTAAACACATATCATCATCATGTTAGCCAAGTAATCACATATGATAGTCCTTAATCATGGATGAACAAAGTCATCAAGCATAATCCATATTCATGTAATAACCAATTCATGCATCATTATATCAAGTAATGTCATTTCCATGTACTTCATGTACATACGAGTAATAATTAGTTTCTAAGTCCTACTATCTCATATAAACATCAAGAAATATGTATGGGCACAATAATAACCAAATTCCCACATACATATATTTTCCACATCATGAATTCAAATAACATATACAATTCATATCCCTATATTTCAAGTACATTTTCATAATAATTCATCTCAAGTTCAGATTATTTCATGTTGGAACTTTACTCATTAAATCATTTGAAATATCAATGTCACAGTAGAAATACACTTAAGGTGTACTAATCTATATTC
The DNA here is from genome assembly GCF_007990345.1 of Gossypium hirsutum. Classification (NCBI taxonomy): domain Eukaryota; kingdom Viridiplantae; phylum Streptophyta; class Magnoliopsida; order Malvales; family Malvaceae; genus Gossypium; species Gossypium hirsutum. Next base: position 50,202,245 of record NC_053431.1, on the reverse strand, counting down.
ATGGATGAACATATTTATTAAACAGATTCCATGTTCATATATCATCAACTTGTATTTCCATAAATCATGTATCATCATTTCATGTATTTCAGGTAAACACTTGTAATAATTCATCTCTTGTTCATATTTTCTCACGTCAAAATTTTGCCTATTGAAATTGTTCATATTTTCTCATGTCAAAATTTTGCCTATTGAACTTATTTGAAATATCGATGGATACGTAGGTAGTACACTTGAAGTGTACAAATCAGAAATCTGTTAATTCATAAAGGGGTACTCATTAGAGTACATAATCAGGAAGCACTCTCTCGAGCCATATATCAGGAATGCTCATATGAGCCATGTAATAGGAAGCTTATCCGGACTAAATTAGGAAACTCAAAAGAGTTTAAAATGGGAAGTTCACAAAGAACTTTTAATTAGGAAGCTCACGAAGAGCCTATTAGGAATACTCACAAAGAGCCCGGTAACAGGATCTCCGAATAGCCATATATTAAGGAGTTCAGGCGAGCCTTATCAGGATGCTCATAAAGAGCTGCGTTTATGTCCACAACATATGCAGGATCACAACCGATCACATAACAAGACGCTCACAAAGAGCTGTGTTTGTGTCCGCAACATATGCAGGATCACAACAGATCAATAAACATGATGCTCACAAAGAGCTGCGGTAGTCACAACACATACAAGATTACTACTGATCAGGATGCTCGCAGAACTATATAACAGGAAGCTTGAGAGTGCTAATAAAAAAATGCTCGTCTGAGCTATAGTATGTCTGCAACATATGCAAGACTACAACCATTACAGGAAATCCAGTAATCCATCAAATTTCATTTATTCAAACGAGACTTAACATTTTTCGGGCTTTATCATTTATCGGGCTTTATCAGATATGTCTTCAATTTCATATATATATAATATTTATACAATTAACATGCACAAAATTCAATTCAAGTATACAATTATACATAATTTAGTTACACGAACTTACCTCGACAATTGTTCGTGTACGTAAAATCTACTAATTCAACATTTTTCTCTTTTCCTCGTTCTAACTCCGAATTTGGTCTATTCGGATCTATGAGTAAATTTAACATCAATTTAATATAATTCATACTCAATTCAATCCAATTCACATTTTAGAAAAAAATATCGTTTTGCCCCTAAACTTTTAATTAATGACAATTTCATCCCTTAACTTTGAAAATGAAATTCATGCAACTTAATCATTATTCCAAACCTAGCCAAAATTTACAAGTAACATTTACAGCCCATGCATTTCACAAAATTCAAAATTTTTCCATAAATTTTACAACTTTACAATTTAGTCCCTAATTCACATTTTCATCAAAATTCACCTTACAAAAGTTGTTTATCTATCAATAACCTTTCATTTTCTACCATAAATTTCAAAATTTCAGCATATTCATCCATGAAAAAATTTCTATACTTTGATAACTTTTCAAATTAATCCCCAAAATAGTTAGATTAGCTTATCCCGATCTCAAAAATATAAATATTACTAAAAATGAGACTTGAATACTTACCTAATTTGGCCAAATAAGTTTTATCTTTCTTCCATTCTCCATGGCTAGGGTTTCCATATTTATTTGGGACAGATGATGATAAAAATGATGATATTTTCTTTATTTTATTATTTATCATCTTTTCAATTTTGTCCTTTTCTTTATTTTATTTTCCATGGATGATTCATCATCCTTAACAAATAAGTATTTTTAATGGTCTATTTTCCATATAAGGACCTCAAATTTTGAATTCCATAGCTATTTAATCCCTTTAGCTATTAGAACTCAACTTTTGCACTTTGTGCAATTTGGTCCTTTATCAAATTAAACATGTAGTTGGTAAAATTTCTTTACTAAATTTATATATGATATTATTATCATACTATAGATCATAAAATAATATTAAAATAAATTTCCTTTTCGGAATCGAATTTGTGCCCCCGAAACCACTGTTTCAATTTTACCGGAAATGGGCTGTTACATATGAGATTAGTTTTATTGAAATTATAGATGTTTTTAAAAAGGTAAAAGAGTAAATAAGTAAATTAAAGTAAAAATTAAGTAAAATTAAGATATCATCTTCTTCCATTTGGTTTTCTTCAACCGAATGTTCAAAGGAAAATTTGCTAGGGTTCCTTCATTTCAAATTGCTTGCATGTAAGTATTTTTATCACATTTTTAATGATTTATATGTTTTTGAAGTCATTGTAGCTTAATCTAGCTAGCCAAGGGACTAACCTGCAAAATTTCTAAAAGATTAGAGTTTTGCCATGAATATATTAATGTGGTTTTTAATATCTGATGGAAGAAAATGCATCTTTGTTTTTAGATAAACAATTTTTGTAAAGTGATTTTGGTTGAAAATGTCAATTAGGAATTTAATTGAAAACAGTGTAATATTTATGGTGAAAATTGTGAAATAATGAATTTTATGAGCTGCTATGGAACCATATTAAATTCGGCTAGCTTGGGTGGGGATGAAATTGCGTGAATTTTAATTTACGAGCTTAAGGACTAAATTGTAAAGAAATCAAAACAATAGGGACAAAAGTGTAATTTTATAAAAATATTTTTGGATTGAATTTAATAGAATGATTATTGAATGGATTCAATTTGATTATTTAGATCAAGTTAAGCCTCATATGGATTTAGATCGAGGGAAAGATAAAGTGTCAGACTAGTCGATCATATTTCATCGTTTTGTGATCGAGGTAAGTTCGTATGTTTAAATAGAATTTTTAATGTTATTTGATTTAAATTATATTATGTTATTTATCATACCATGTCACGACAGAAATCCAATGACGTTTCGACAACTATCGAGCCCCGTTTGAATGTTAGGAATATATAGATACAAATGACATGTCATTAGGGTTACCATATTTCAGTGCTGATCCTAAATGTCTTATCGATGGCTGAGTTCTGACATTTGTTGCCACTACTTGATAGCTTGTGTAAACAGTATCGTGTAGCTATATTCTAACCGACAGCTTGTGTGAACTGACCCATTTATGGCTCATATGAGCATCTATGAAAAGGAAAAGGAAAAGGAAAAGGAATGATTTTGACCATATGTTTAGCACACTTAGTGTGAGCTTTCCCGTGTATTCGATATTATTCTAAGTGGTTCAATGGGTATAAAAAGGGATGAACCGGTAAGGGTTCTGATGGATTTCACTATGAAATTGTGGAAAGGTATGAAGTATTGATAAATAAAGTATGTATATCCATGTTATGAAAAGTATGATTTTATATGATTTATGATTTCATATGATTTATGAAAAGGGATGAACCGGTAAGGGTTCTGATGGATTTCACTATGAAACTGTGGAAAGGTATGAAGTATTGATAAATAAAGTATGTATATCCATGTTATGAAAAGTATGATTTCATATGATTTATGATTATAAGATTTACCTTACTATGTGATGAATTTTGTTAAGTTATGTGATTAAGCACTAACTTGTGTTGTTGGTGATACTTAGGCTTGTGCCAAGCTTGTGATGGATTGAATCATATTTATTTTTAAGCTTATGCATTGAAATGGTAAGCATTGTTCATGACTTACAAACTTACTAAGTATTATATGCTTACGTTGTGTTCTTTTAAATATTTTATAGATTATCAGAAGTTCAATTGGTTTAAAAGCTCGTCGAAGACCTATCACACTATCCAACAACTATATCGGTAAATTTTGATGTTTTGAGTCATGGTTATAGTGGCATGTATAGGTGAATTGTGTTTGATGAAATGGTCATTATGTTTGGCTTGTAAATGTGGTGTTTTGGTTGATGAACTTTTGGCACTTTAATGTTTTGATGGTGGATGTTGAAATGGTCAAGAGCATGTTTTGAATGACCAATTTGGTATGCTTGAATGTGATTTTGTCATGTGGTCATTAAGGTAAGATTAGTATGGAATTTTGGTTGGAAACATATGGTTGATGAATGCTAAATTATGCATATGTTTAGATTGATTTGATGCTATGTGATTGAGGTTTTGTATTTCATATGGTTGTATGGTTAGATACCATGTTAAATTAGCTTTATTATGCATGTTTGAGGTACATTTTGAATCTTGAATATATGTGCAAATGGCTTGTTGATGTGAACATAGTTTGGGTGAAAGAAATGGCTTAAAAATGACCTATTTTTTGTCCACACGGCCTTAGACACAAACGTGTTTCTCATCCATGTGTTCCCTGTAGGTTTCAAAGGGTTTCCAAGTTAGGCAGTTACATGGCCTAGCATACGGTCTGACACACGGCGTGTGAGGCCATTTCGAGAGTTACACAGCCTGGAACATGGGTGTGTGGCTTGGCCGTGTGACCCAAGTCAAAGAGTTACACGGGCACGGACACGGGCTGGGACACGGTCATGTGTCCCTACATCGAATGTCCACATAGCCTGAGACACGGGCGTGTGTCTCAGCCATGTGAGTCACACAGCTATGTGACCCCTGCAGTATAAAATTTTCTATCTTTTTCCATGAAATTCTAAATGTTTTCGATTTAGTCTCGAATCATTCCTAAAGTGATTTTAAGGCTTCGAGGGCTAAAAAAAGGGACAATATACTTGTGTTTGATTGAGCTATGATGTGGTTTATAAAATGGTTGAAATTGAATGTTTTGAGTTAAAAATTTTTTGGTAATGCTCCGTAACCCTATTTCGACAACACATACGGATTAGGGGTGTTACAAATAAATACATCATTTTCTTTTCATATTAGATAAATATAATTATTTGTGTATTAAATATAAAAATTTGATTTCGATTAATTCTAATATTAACAAATTAAAATACTAAACTAACTTTATTCTTTTTTACTAAAATCGATGTAAACGGTTAAAACGATGATTGAATAATTTGTTAATCACTAAGTAAGTTAATAAACCGACCTCAATTATATTGTTTGCCACTTTTAACTAGGAATCTCCATCGATCTCATCCTAAACTAAAAGGTACCATCTAAGCTCTCCTCTCGATCTCACCAAGGCACTATTCGTCACAAATGTATTAAATTCCTACACAATAGAGTCTCATTTTGGTCTCCTCTATCTAAATTTTCCAATAGAGGTGTCACTAGTTTAATATGCAATTCAATACAATTGAACAAGCAAATAATCAAAGTATAGATAATAAATTAGTGATATAATAAACGTCGATAATGGCGGTAAAAAGATTGCAAAGCAATAAGAAAAGAAAAATAAGAACACAGATTTTACATGAAAACCCTTTCGGGAATAACCATGGGTAGAGGAGGAGAAATTCACTAATGTTGAAAATGAATGATACAAAAGGAGTTTCGACTCCATCTATTTAAGGGTTGAAAAATCCTATTTTAATCAAAGTCAAATAGTAGAAAAATAGTTCTATATAGATTCAACTTGTGTTGCATGGTCCATACCGGTCGCAACCCCGTACAGCCCTTAGCCTTTCGCCCTTACAGATGTCCTTATTTTGTCACTATATTTATTTCTTCAACAAGTGATGAGATTCAAGTCACACAATCTCCACATTGGCATGAATTGTCAATGAACAAGTTCTCCACCTTTCCTACAAAAACTTCTAAAGGGGTATTCTTAAACAATGAACATCAACCAATCCAAATAATGCTCAAACTTAGTTATATGAAGTGACTTTGTCATCATATCCGCAGGGTTATCATGAGTATAACTTTTCTCACAATAATACCACACACGAGTAATAACATCATGCGCGAAATGGTGTTGAACATCAATGTGCTTTGTGTTAGAAAATCAAATTTGGAAAACGCAACAGAAAATAAAATTAGGGAAAAATCAAAGTTTAAAAAAAAATTCCATAAGAAGAACTTGGTTGTGATATCTAAAGTAAAATCAAAATTGTACATTTTTTATTTTTTTAGGATGAACGCTTCGATCAAGTAGTCTTCTTCGCTATCCTCAAGCTCATGTCTACCGAGTGTAGGCTCACTTCGAATCAAAAAAATTTTCTCAAAAATTACTAGTGGGGTAATTTTGCAATTTCTCTGAACTTTTAGGCCAAGTTATAAATAAGAAAAATATCTCTAGAAATTTTCTAAAATAATTTCTTCAGAGAATTTCTCTCTATGACTTTTTCTTGAATTTAAGTGTTTTTAAATAATGACCCAAGGCTCTCTTTATATAGCGAGAGTTTAAAGAGTTCAACTATGATTAAACTTAATTACTTTAATATTAAATTAATAAAATACTATTAAGATAAATATTAAATTAAATCTAATATTAAATCTATTGAAACAATATTATTTCTGGAATAGTTAATCTGAAATCAAATTCTCTGATAGAGTCTCATAGGAGTGTAACTCTTCTGTTGCTCAACTATCGAAGAACCATCGCTGTTGACCATTTGCCGCCTACCAGAATGTCGTCGTGGCAGTCGTTGGAACCCTGATCTTTCGGTTGCTGTTAGTTCGGTCTAGACCAGTGATAGCCCAACCAATTTGATCCATCCATCGGTTGGACTATCGACCTGGTTCAACCAATTGTTGGGTATTGGTATCGGTTTTGGGCTCACAAGCCCAATTTTCGATTTCAGGTCTAACTTTAAAGTTCAATTACCCATTAGGCCAATTGTCTAACTTAAAAATTAATTTCCAAAAATATCATATTAGTTTTAATTAATTTGATTAATTTAATTTTACTTGATTAAAATTAATTTTCTCAAAAATCACTTAGATTTTCCAAATTAATTTTTCAAGAAAATTTTTTAATCAAATTCTTGAGTTGAACAATTCTTATAGCCACCCAATTTAATTCCACATCGAAAAAATTGACTCAATTAAATTATTTCCAAGGTCGTAGAATTTCCTTCTGATTCAAATATAGTTCGATCGAGCTTTTGTTGAGCTAATGGAGGGACCCTCAAACATATACAATTAGGCTATAGTAATTGCAATTATGTCCAGAAGCATCGTTATGATAATTTGGAATTACTTAACCATGGCGTCAGTCCACAAGAAGTACCATGATTGAAAACTCCTTATTTATATACTATTTACGAAAGCAATTCATCCAACTACTTCATCCAATAACCTCGTCTTGTGTGTGTTATCCTCATATGGTATCCTTGATTCCTTTGAGTTAAATCCGTTCACTCAGTACAATCCTATTTTATCTCATTGTCATCATTGTGTCTTCTTAATGATTAATATGATCACTGTTAACAAATGACTATGCTCATTCAAGAACAAGCAACCCGTGGCTACATTCCATATTTATCAATTCACACAATGCCAATGAGAGGAAATCATTAACTCTTTAATTGAGCTATGAAGTCCACTGTTGCTAGTAAAACCATGTCATGCACAAGTCATGTACCCAACATACTGGTTATCGGCTCGATCATCTTTAGAGCATAAGCCTCCACTTATATCAAAGCACATGAGTTACATAAGCATGGTTAGTGACTAACTCAGGATTTAGGTAAATCACACCATGAACGTCATAATTGAATTAATTCACAAATGAAATCAGAATTAATTCATCTTAGGTCCAGTCCAATGTATCATTTTGCTAATGAATACATCTATGTCTCTACCCGTGGAGTCAACTGTTCCGATAGCCAAGACTAGTCATCTCTGTAATTGGAATTGTAGACGACATAATAATCCTCCTTAATATTTGAATCAAATGCTCACTTTGATTCTTTTATAGGATTGCAGACTCATTTAAATTATCTACTGAAATAAGTTGTTTTTCTCACAATGTAAACGTTCTTATAGTGCCACTTATCATCAATTTGAACTTAGACAGTCAATGAGCTAATATTTTCTTGTCATAATTTCACTATTCATGCAATATATGAAAAGTAGAAATACAAAAAAACATAATTGTGAAAAGTGAAATTAACTTTATTTATTTATTTATTGTCCAAGTAAGTAGAAAATAGTTACATGTTTGGGCACATTTCCCAACATATTGTCTTCTCATGAAACATTTGATCATTTGTAAGAAAGATTGTACTCTAACTATTACAAAACATTGAATTGATCTAAAGGTCTTTACTGAATTCACCAAAGAGTCCCTTTAACCAAATAGCTTTTTTACAAACTTCAATAATCACCCTGTACTCGACTTCAATAGTTGACAAAGCAATTGTAGTCTGCAAAGTGGCTTTCCAATTGATGGCGTAACCTCCAATAGTAAAGACATTCCTTGTGAGAGACCTTCTTTTATCAAGGTTTCTAGCAAAATTAGAACCAACATACCCAACGACTCCATCTCTAGTTCTTCCAAACTATAAGCAAACATTAGTAGTACCTTGTAAGTATCTAAAAGTCTACTGAATTGCTTTCTAGTATTTTTTATCGAGATTTTCCATGTATCTACTAACTGCACTAACTGCATATGATAAATCTGGACGTGATCAAACCATAGCATACATGAGAGATCCCACTGCACTAAAATATGGAACACATGACATGTACTCAATCTCATCATCTGATTGCAGAGGCAAAGCTGATGAAAGTCTGAAGTGAGATGCTAATGGAGTACTAATAGGTTTGACACTCTACATATTGAACCTGTAAAGAACTTTCTCAATGTACCCTTTCTGACTTAGGTACAATTTACATGTTTTTCTATCTCTGAGAATCTCCATCCCAAGTATCTTTTTTGCTACTCCAAAATCTTTCTTTACTAAGTTGGGTTTTAACCTTTCTTATCTCTCATTTATCTTTGGCTACTATGAACATGTCATCAACATAAAGGAGTAGATATGTAGATGAACCATCACAATTTTTCTTAAAATAAACACAGTTGCCAAAACTGCTTCTTTTGAAATCATAAGTAGTCATAAATGAATCAGATCTTTTGTACTATTGTGTAAGTGATTGTTTCAGGCCATATAGGGACTTTTTAGCAAGCAAGCATAGTTCTCCTTTTTTGAGACTATAAAACCCTCTGGTTGTTACATGTAAATATCTTCCTCAAGTTATTCATACAAGAATGATGTTTTCACGTCTAACTACTCAAACTCCAAATCATACATAGCCACAATACCAAACAATGCTCGAATCAAACTATGCTTAACAACTGGAGAAAACATATCTGTAAAGTCTACACCTTGAACCTAACTGTAACCTTTTGTAACCAAACTTGCTTTTTACATAGTTTCTTCAACTCTTAGAGTCTCTTCCTTCTTCTTGAACACCCATTTACAATGAACAACCATTTTACCCTTAGGAAGCTTTAGTAGGTCTCATGTTTTATTATTATGGAGTGATTTCATCTCTTCTTGTATAACAATAATCCACTTTCATTAATCTTTACAATTAACTGCCTCGGAATAAGTAGATGACTTTTGATTTGCATTTATATCTTTAGCCACATTTAAATCATAAGCAACTAGATTAACCTCGGTAAACCTCTTTGGAGGTTTAATTTCTCTTTTAGGTCTATTCTTGGCAATAGAATATTGGGTGATGCTGACTATGGTGAAGAAGCAACTCTACTTTGAGTTTCTGTACTAACTTGAGTAGTAGGCTTTGTTGTAGATCCTAGATCAATCTGAAGCTCCACCTGTTTCACGTGTGTTTGATCTCTGCTGGTCTTTACTGGAAGAGTCTTTAAGAGGTAAGTTAGGCATCATAGCAGTTTCATAAAAAATAACATCTCTGCTAATCACAACTTTCCTAGTTTTAGGACACCATAACTTATATCCTTTAACACCAACCTTATAACCAAGAAAAACACACTTAATAGATCTAGGTTCCAATTCACCATTATCAACATGATCATATGTAGGACACCCAAAAATCTTCAAATCAGAACAATCAGCAGGAGTATCAAACCATACCTCTTGTGGAGTCTTTTTTCTCAATAGCAACGGACGGTGGCCGATTAATCAGAAAACATGCAATAAAGGTTGCTTCAGCCCAAAACGACTTCAGTAAATAAGCATTCGACAACATGCATCAGACCTTTTCCATTCTTGTTCAATTCATTCGTTCTACAAAGCCGGATATGAAGAACTAGCAAGTGTCCCACGATTCCCTTTTATTTGCACAATTCATTAAACTCATCATAATAAAATTCCAAGCCATTATATGTGCGATGGTGTTTTATCTATTTTCCTGTCTACTTCTTAATCATAGTCTTCTAATCGTTAAAAATGGGCAACACATCACTTTTCTTCTTTAGGAAAAATGACTACACTTTTCTGGAAAAATCATCAATTATCGTCAACATATAATTAACACAATCCCTTGAAGAAACTCTAGATGCTCCCTAGAGATCATAATGAGTATAATCTAGTGTTCCCTTCATGTTGTAGATTCCTCTGGTGAATCGAACCCTCTTTTGCTTCCAAAAAAATGTTTTGCTCACAAAACTTCAATTTGCTAATACCTTGTCCATCAAGAAGTCTTCTTTCACTTAATTTTGTCATGTCGTTCTCATTTATATACCCCAGATGCATATGCCAAAGTCTAGTAACATCATCATCTGATAAGGAAGAGGAAGCGACGAATGCATCACTAATAGCAGTTGAAGCCTGGAAAACATATAACTTGACAGTCTTTCTCTACCCTTTCAGCACAATGAGGGAACCCTTGCTAATCTATAGTATCCCACTTTCAGTTGTGTACTTGAACCCTTTTGAATCAAGAGTACTCAAAGAAATCAAATTTCTCTTCAATTCTAGTACATGTCGTACGTCACTAAGTGTTTTGATGATTCCATCAAATATCTTAATTTTGATCGTACCGATACTTGCAATTCTACATGAAGCATTATTTTCCATCAAAACAACACCTTCAAACATTATTTCATATGTTGTAAACCAATCCCGATTGGGACTCGTGAAAAGTGCAATCAGAATCAAGGATCCACTCCTCACTTACTTTAGAGTTGTCAACAGAAGCAACTAGGAGTTCTGTAACACCTCTAACCTGAAACCGTTGCCAGAACAGGGTTATAGAGCATTAATAAACATATATTCTACACCATACAGTATTCATGTCTGAAATTAATCATAAAGTCCCTTATATGAACCCTCGAGGTCCAAAACATATATTAGAAATGAGTCAGGACTAAACCAGGTACTCAAAATTTTTTTCATAAAATCTCAAAATTTTTCCTAGATGCAAGGGACACACACCCATGTCTCAGATCGTGTAACTCCCTGACTTGGATCGTACGACCAATCCACGCGCCCGTGTACTAGGTTGTGTGTGGGTGCAAGGGTTACACGGCCAATCCATACGCCCTTGTGCTAGGCTGTTTAATCAATTTTGAGCATTCTATTTTGACATTTTAAAGATGCAGAGGACACATGGCCAGATCACACGCCCATGTGCTAGGCCGTGTGTTACACACGGCTGAGACACACGCTTGTTTCTTTGCCCGTGTAGACAAAAATAGGATATTTTCCAAGCCATATTTCTCACCCAATTGGTCTTCCTCTTACATCAATACTTAAACATATTTACAAGCCACTTTAAAACATTTAATTCAAGTCAAAACTGAGTCTCATGCATGAGATATCATCACTTACAACTAATATGCTCTTAAACACCTCAAATGACACTTTACCATCATGTAATTAAATATACAAGCCTACTTAACTTATCGAATTCACCTATATACATATTTTATCAAATATGTTAGAATTAATTTTCAATATGCCAACATGATTTCTATCAATCAATCATTTAAGCACACACAAACATGTTATAGCCTCATTTATACATATCAAAACATGTTCATCACAAGCCATTCGAATGGCTAGTTATAACCCAAACATTTACATGCCAACATTGGCTAATTAACCTATACATGCCATTATAACCATAATTAATTTACTATATATACCAAGATGGGCCGATGTATAGTGTGAGTGATCTCTATCGACGCATTCAATCCAACGAGTTTTCGAATTACTATAGAACAAGGGAAAATAAACTAGAGTAAGCATGAAATGCTTAGTAAGTTCGTATAACATGGTAAATAACTTACCATCTATTTATGTTCAAAATAAACATGCAAGGCACTATTAACCAAATTTATCACAAGCCCTAAACACATATCCTCATCATGTTAGCCAAGTAATCACAATAATAGTCATTAATCATGGATAAACAAAGTCATCAAGAAAGATACATATTCATCTAACAACCAATTCATGCATCATTATATCAGGTAATGTCATTTCCATGTACTCCATGTGCATATGGGTAATTGTTCGTTTCTAAGTCATACTATCTCATATAAATATTAACAAACATGTATGGGCTCAATAACAAATTCGCATATAGATATACTTTCCACATCATGAATTCAAATAATATATATAATGCATACCATGTATTTCAAGTACATTTTCGTAATATTTTGTCTCAAGTTTTGATTATTTTATGTCAAGATTTTGCTTATTAAATCAATTAAAATATCAATAGAAACCAGGGAAAATACACTCGAAGTGTACAAATCTATAATCTTAGATGAACATATTCATCAAACAAGTTCCATGTTCATATATCACCATCTCATACTTCCATATATCATGTATAATCATTTTCATGTATTTTAGGCAGATACATGTAATAATTCATTTTGTGTTCATATTTTCTCTTGTCAGGATTTTTCCTATTGAATTTATTTGAAATATCGATGGATACACATGTAGTACACTCGAAGTGTACAAATCAAAAACCGTCAATTTAAATTCAGGGGTACCTATAAGGGCATATAATCAGGAAGCACACTCTCGAGCCATATCTCAAGATGCTCATGTGAGCCATGTAACAGGAAGCTTATCCGGGCTATAGTAGGAAACTCATAAGAGACTATAACCGCGAGTTCACAAAGAACTTTTAATCAAAAAGCTCACAAAGAGTCTATCAGGAATGCTCACAAAGAGCCATGTAACAGGAACTCCGGATAGCTTAATAGAAAGTTCAAGTGAGCCATGTCAGGAAGCTCATAAGATCCTATATCAGGATGCTCACAAAGAGCTACGTTTATGTCTGCAATAAATGTTGGATCACAACTGATCAAATCATGTAACACGACACTCACAAAGAGCTGCAGTAGTTCGCAACACATGCAGAATCACTACCGATCAGGATGCTCATAGAACTATATAACAAGATGCTCAAGAGGTCTTATCACAGGATAGCTCATCCGAGCTATATATTTTTCCTCAACATATGCAGGACCACATTTAATATAGAAAATCATGTATCCATCGAATTTCATTATTCAAACGGAACTTATCATTTTCTGAACATTAGTGGGCATGTGATTATTTCATACATTTATAACATTTATATAATTCATATAAACACATACCACACTCAATTCAAGCATAAAAATAAACACAATTTAGCTACATGAACTTACCTCGACAATTGTTCGTGTACGTAAAATTTACTAATCTAACATTTTTCTCTTTTTCTCACTCTAACTCCAAATTTGGTCTATCTGGATCTATACGAGTAAATTTAACATTAATTTAAAACAATTCATACTCAATTCAGTCCAATTCACATCTTAGAAAAAATTATCATTTTGCCCCTAAACTTTTAATTAATGATGATTTTGTCCCTATGTAACACCCCGAACCCGAGACCGACACCGGAGTCGGACACGAGATGTTAACAAACTTTGAAAAATTTTTCCAGACACTGCCCAGTCTGAGTACTAGTCGCTTCAAAAATCATATCTTGAGTTTCACAACTCGAAAATCAGTTTTGTGATTTTTCCCTGAAACTAGACTCATGTCCCCACCTATGTATTTTTTTCTAGAATTTTTGGTAGGGCCAATTAGTACAGTTTATTAGTCAAAGTCTCCCATGTTACAGGGGTCGACTACACTGACCTTTTCCTATTACGACTGGGATATCTCTCTGTACAGAGCTTCAATACTGATGCCGTTTGTTTCTATGGAAACTAGACTCAGAGAGGAATCCATACATATATGGTATGACCCCTAATTATCTCTGGTCAATTTATAGTGAATTTCCAAAGTCGGAACAGGGAATCCAGAACCTGTTCTGGCCCTGTTCCACAAGAACCCGAATATCTCTTACTGTACTGTTCATATGATTGTTTCGTTACTTTCATATGAAAGTAAATTCATCAAGGTTCGATTACGTAATTTATTCACTATTTAATTCCACTCCTAAAAATTCTTGTGATTTTTCCAATCCACACCACTGCTGCTGTCAGCCTCTGTTTTCAAAGTAAACCTTACCTATTTTCGGGGTTTCATGGACCAACTAGGGCCTTGTCATACATATGCCCACATATGATCATACTTAGCCATTCCAATGGCTGATCATTTGCTCAACACTTCCATTCCAACTATAGTTACATCATGAAACCATCTATACATTCATAAACACGAATGGTCTAATGCCATACTCCACTTCTACAAGCCATTTTCGCATGGCTGTACACTTATACATTTCATAAAGTACTCGAAAAACAACAATGGGTAGTCCTATACATGCCATATCAAAATTCAACCAAAATAGTACCCAAAAGAGCCTTTGATAGTGTGGGCGACTTCGACTTCAAGATCCCGAGTCCGATAGCTGGAGAACCAAAAATCTATAAAACAGAGGAGCAGTGTAACGAGTAAGCAATTTATGCTTAGTAAGTTTTGAGCAAGGAATTCCAGCATAAACAAAGAATAACACACATTTAGCTAAACGGAATATTTCATAATACGCAATTTACCGATACCAAACTTGCTTCACAACATTAACAACCCTTATGTACATACACAATAGACTAACTTAGCCGAAGGCCGGTAGCTCGTTTATCAACTGACCGAACATTTATTTGTAAGGGCTCGATTAAATTCAACACATACGTAACATATCCCCATATTCGGATGTTTTTCGAGTATTCGCTGGAATTTTACAGCAAGCTCATTCATTACCAAATCACGTACCTTCGGGATTTAACCGGATATAGCTCCTCGTTCAAATGCCTTCGGGACATAGCCCGGTTTTAGGAACTCACACAATGCCTTCGGGACATAACCCGGATTTAATAACTCGCACGAATGCCTTCGGGACTTAACCCGGATTTAGTATCTCGCACAAAGGCCTTCGGGGCTTAACCCGGAATTTGTATCTCGCACAAATGCCTTCGGATCTTAGTCCGGGTATATTCACTTAGCACAAAGCCTTCGGGACTTAGCCCGGACAGCATTCAATTAATCATGGACATCTAACAATAATTCATGGCACATTCATATTTCATTTTCATTTGCGAAACTCAAACACAAGGCACATATCGTCCTTGCACATTCGGCTCAATAGCCACACATAGAGCATGATTTAATCACATCGTAATTTAAGCTCTCTTACTCAAGAACTTACCTCGGGTGTTGTCGAACGATTCCGCTAGCTATTCAACCACTTTTTCCTTCCCTTTATCGGATTTATTTCCCCTTTGCTCTTGAGCTTAATTAAACAAATAAATTGATTTCATCATTTAGGCATCAAAAAGATGAACACAAGGCACTTAGCCCATATTTATACATTAGACATTAAAGTCTCATACATGCAAAAATCATGCATCAACACAACATATTAGCTAATTTCTTTCCCCTTGGCCGAATATGCATGTCTATTTTTGGGGTCGATTTCAACACTTAATACACACATATACACACTAGTAAAGCATCCTCCCCCTTTTCATCAATTTAACACATGCATTGCTCATTAACATGCAAAGTTACATTCGGCCTTAGCACACATCTTGCTAGCCGATTCTTCTCCATTTAGCAACCAATGCACATATGTGCTCACACAAAAATGCTAAAAGGGAGGTTCAAGAATCATCAAGCCATCATCACATGCATCATTAACAAGCTTCATTTGCATGCAATGGCATTAACACAACCTCCACCTAGGCCGAATCTTAACTCATCCTCATGCCTCATCACCACAACATCAAACACCAACCAAGAATGATGCATCCATGGTCAAGTGCCAATTCCATCACATAGCAAGATTTAGACAATGGGCTAGGTAGAACTCAAGCTAACAACTAAAACATGCATGCATCTCATGGAACATCATCAAACATACCTTAGCCTAGCTACATGCATGGCCGAATCTCTTCACCTTTCTTCTTCTTTCCTCCTTAAAATTTTTGGCCAAGGATGAACCAAAGGATGAGAAAATTTTTTCTTTGTTTTTCTTTCTAATTTAGGCTAAATGAAGGTGAGAAAAGGATGAACAAAGATCTTCTCCTCTCTTTTCTTTAGCTCACGGCAATGGGGGGGAAAGAATCAACTACACACTTTTTTTTTTGTGTATTCATCATACTCCTTTTCATTATTTAATTTCCATGCCTATTATTTTATTTTTTTCCACCCATGATGCACCAACAAAACATGTCTATGACATGTCTTGGCCATCAAACTTGGTCTACCATGCTTGTCATGGCCGGCCACTACTAGTAGGGGGAGGAAGTTGACATGCAAGTCCCCCCTTTGTCCACATGCACTAATAGGTCCTCACACATTGACCTATCACATTTTAGAATTTTCTCACATAAGTCCTATTGACTAAATTCACATGAAATCAACCAAATTGAAGCTTGAAATTTTCACACATTCATAATTACATATTCTAGACAATAAGTATCACATTCAAACATTTCGGTGACTCGGTTTAGCAGTCCCGAAACCACTTCCCGACTAGGGTCAACTTTGGGCTATCACAACTCTCCCCCACTTAAGAAATTTTCGTCCCCGAAAATCTTACCGGTAAATAGGTTTGGGTATCGTTCTTTCATCGAGCTCTCGGTCTCCCAAGTAGCTTCCTCGATCCTGTGTTTGAGCCATAACACCTTTACTAGCGGAACTCTTTTGTTTCGCAACTCCTTCACTTCACGAGCTAGGATACACATCGGTTCTTCCTCATAGCTCATGTCGACTTGAATTTCAACCTCTGATGGGCTAATTATATGCGATGGATCAGATCGATAGCGTCGAAGCATCGAAACATGAAAGACGTCATGAATCTTTTCAAGCTCCGGGGGCAAAATCAATCTATACGCAACCGGACCAACTCGTTCGGAGATTTCGTACGGCCCAATGAATCTTGGGCTCAACTTGCCCTTACGGCCGAACCTGAGTATCTTTTTCCAAGGTGAAACCTTAAGGAACACTTTGTCTCCCACCTGATACTCGATGTCTTTTCGTTTCAAATCTGCGTACGACTTCTGACGATCCGTGGCTACCTTCAGACTTTCACGGATTACCTTTACTTTCTGTTCAGCATCTTTAATCAAATCAACTCCGAAAATTTTACTTTCACCGAGCTCGGTCCAAAACAATGGTGTACGGCATTTACGACCGTACAAAGCCTCGTAAGGTGCCATCTTAATACTTGATTGAAAACTATTGTTGTAAGCGAATTCAATCAAAGGTAAATACCGTCCCCATGAACTACTGAACTCGAGGATGCAACATCTCAACATATCCTCAAGTATCTGAATTATCCACTCGGATTGACCATCGGTTTGGGGGTGAAAAGCAGTGCTAAAATGCAGCTTGGTACCCAGAGCTTCTTGCAATTTCTTCCAAAATCGTGAGGTGAATCTCGGATCTCTATCCGACACGATAGAAACAGGTACCCCGTGTAATCTCACAATTTGATAAACGTACAATTCAGCTAGTTTATCCAATGAAAAATCCGTACGTACGGGGATGAAATGAGCCGACTTAGTCAGTCTATCAACAACAACCCATATCGCATCCTTCTTACTTGCTGACAAGGGCAGTCCGGACACAAAGTCCATTGTGACTCGATCCCATTTCCACTCGGGTATCATGATCGGCTGGAGTAATCCTGAAGGCACTTGATGTTCCGCTTTCACTTGTTGACATATCAAACATCTCGAAACAAAGTCGGAGATGTCCCGTTTCATACCATGCCACCAAAATTGACGTTTCAAATCGTTGTACATTTTCGTACTCTCCGGGTGAATTGACATTCGGCTACAATGGGCTTCGTTCAGAATCATCGAAATGAGTTCCGAATTCCTTGGAACACACAAACGATTTCTGAACCTCAAACAATCATCATCATCAATTTGAAACTCCGATTCCTCGTTCAGAAAACACTTAGCCCGTTTGCAACCAATTCATCATCGACTTTCTGAGCTTCACGAATTTGGTGAGTCAATAATGGTTTAGCTTTTAATTCAGCTACTAACACATTGTCTGGTAGAACAGACAAATGCACGTTCATCGCTCGTAAAGCAAACAATGACTTCCGGCTTAAGGCGTCCGCAACCACGTTAGCCTTTCCCGGGTGGTAATCAATGACAAGCTCGTAATCTTTCAACAACTCAAGCCAACGTCTTTGTCGCAGATTCAAGTCTCGTTGAGTCATCAAATATTTGAGACTTTTGTGATCCGAAAATACATGGCACTTCTCACCAAACAGATAATGTCGCCATATTTTTAAAGCAAACACGATGGCAGCTAGTTCGAGATCATGGGTCAGATAATTCCTCTCGTGTGGCTTCAATTGTCTTGACGCATAGGCCACGACTCGACCTTCTTGCATCAATACGCAACCCAACCCAAGTAGGGATGCGTCACTAAAAATGACAAACTCTTTACCTGATTCGGGTTTCTTTTCTAATTCTTTGTCATCAAGTACATACGCAAGGTATGCTTCGCACCCTTTTCTTACATATTTCTGTGCCAACATTACTGATATTACAGCTGGCATCCCCTCCAAGTCCGCAGACTCAATTCGGACTACTTCGTTATTTGCGCACCTCAAATCAATAGTCTTGCTCTTGCAATTCACAATCGCATCATGCGCGGTCAACCAATCCAAACCAAGGATAACATCAAATTCATCAAACGGCAAAAGCATCAAGTCCGCCGAAAAACAGGAACCTCGAATTTCCAGGGGACATTTCTCACACACTTTGTCGACAAGCACGTAATGACCCAAGGGATTTGACACCCGAATTACAAACTCAGTAGACTCAATAGGTAAAGTCTTACTGGATGCTAAGGTTTCACATATGTAAGAATGAGTAGAACCGGGGTCAATCAAAGCAATTACATTAGTATCAAAGAGAGTGAATGTACCGGTAATAACATCAGGCGAAGAAGCATCCTCGCGGGCACGTATAGCATAAGCTCTAGCAGGCGCACGAGCTTCGGATCTGGTTATATCATCTCTAGATCCTCTCTGACCACCACTAGCATTGCCCGTATTTCCAGATGGTCTACCTCGAGCAGTGGTAGCACCCGGTTTCCCACTCTGATTTTCATTCTGTTCAAACAACCTCGGGCAATCTTTAATGAAGTGGTCAACTGATCCGCACTTGTAACAAGAGCGGTCAGGGAATCTACAACTCCCCGAATGCCATTTACCGCAATATCGACACTTCGTTCTATCTCGACGTTCATTCCCAACACTGGCGACCGAAGTGCCTCGTGTACCCACAGGGGGTCGATCACTATCTCGTCTAAAAAGGCCCGAAGTGCCTCTAAACTGGCCCGCATCATCTCGAAATCTCTTCGATGTCTGTTGAAGAGACCTTCCCGAGGATCTTTTACGAAACTCTCCAGTTCCCTCATCAACTCTTTGCTTTTCTTTTCTAAGCTCTTCGGCTTTACAAGCTCGTTCAACAAGTACCACGAACTCTCGTATTTCAAGAACGCCAACGAACACTTTTATATCTTCATTCAGCCCATCCTCGAAGCGTTTACACATAATAGCTTCGGACGAAACACATTCCCGAGCGTATTTGCTAAGTCTAACAAATTTTCGCTCGTAATCAGTAACCGACATGGAGCCTTGCTTAAGCTCAAGAAATTCCTTCCGTTTTTGATCAACAAATCTCTGACTGATATACTTTTTCCGAAACTCAGTTTGGAAAAACTCCCAAGTTACTTGCTCTCGGGGCACAACAGAAGTCAGAGTACTCCACCAATAGTAGGCAGAATCACGTAGCAAGGAGATAGCACACTTTAGGCATTCATCGGGTGTACAAGATAGCTCATCGAGTACCCGGATAGTGTTGTCCAGCCAAAATTCAGCCTGCTCGGCATTATCGCTATCCATAGCCTTAAATTCAGTAGCCCCATGTTTTCGGATTCTGTCAACTGGGGGCTTATTTGACCTTATTTGGTCCGTTACCGGTGGTATTGTAGGTGCGGGGGTAGTATTTGTCGGGAATGGAGGTTGTGGAACAGCCATATTAGTTCGAATGTATTGGTTGAACCAATCATTCATCACGCTATAGAATGCTTGTCTAGCTTCATCATTCGGATTACTAGCATTAGGTTGAGAGTCTGCCGGCACTGTCCCTTGTGCGGGAGCAGGCGCTACACTCTCAAGATCATCAGCTACCTCTCGGTCACGATCGGGATCCATTACTATAAACACATTTACAATTGTCAGAAATCACCACACTATCAAGTAATCACATAAAATGGCATGTATAGCTAGACCCAACACATTACGGTAGTCCTAGAATCGACTAAACCGTAGCTCTGATACCAATTTAATGTAACACCCCGAACCCGAGACCGACACCGGAGTCGGACACGAGATGTTAACAAACTTTGAAAAATTTTTCCAGACACTGCCCAGTCTGAGTACTAGTCGCTTCAAAAATCATATCTTGAGTTCCACAACTCGAAAATCAGTTTTGTGATTTTTCCCTGAAACTAGACTCATATTCCCACCTATGTATTTTTTTCTAGAATTTTTGGTAGGGCCAATTAGTACAGTTTATTAGTCAAAGTCTCCCATGTTACAGGGGTCGACTACACTGACCTTTTCCCATTACGACTTGGATATCTCTCTGCACAGAGCTTCAATACTGATGCCGTTTGTTTCTATGGAAACTAGACTCAGAGAGGAATCCATACATATATGGTATGACCCCTAATTATCTCTGGTCAATTTATAGTGAATTTCCAAAGTCGGAACAGGGAATCCAGAACCTGTTCTGGCCCTGTTCCACAAGAACCCGAATATCTCTTACTGTACTGTTCATATGATTGTTTCGTTACTTTCATATGAAAGTAGATTCATCAAGGTTCGATTACGTAATTTATTCACTATTTAATTCCACTCCTACGAATTCTTGTGATTTTCCAATCCACACCACTGCTGCTGTCAGCCTCTGTTTTCAAAGTAAACCTTACCTATTTTCGGGGTTTCATGGACCAACTAGGGCCTTGTCATACATATGCCCACATATGATCATACTTAGCCATTCCAATGGCTGATCATTTGCTCAACACTTCCATTCCAACTATAGTTACATCATGAAACCATCTATACATTCATAAACACGAATGGTCTAATGTCATACTCCACTTCTACAAGCCATTTTCGCATGGCTGTACACTTATACATTTCATAAAGTACTCGAAAAACAACAATGGGTAGTCCTATACATGCCATATCAAAATTCAACCAAAATAGTACCCAAAAGAGCCTTTGATAGTGTGGGCGACTTCGACTTCAAGATCCCGAGTCCGATAGCTGGAGAACCAAAAATCTATAAAACAGAGGAGCAGTGTAACGAGTAAGCAATTTATGCTTAGTAAGTTTTGAGCAAGGAATTCCAGCATAAACAAAGAATAACACACATTTAGCTAAACGGAATATTTCATAATATGCAATTTACCGATACCAAACTTGCTTCACAACATTAACAACCCTTATGTACATACACAATAGACTAACTTAGCCGAAGGCCGGTAGCTCGTTTATCAACTGAGCGAACATTTATTTGTAAGGGCTCGATTAAATTCAACACATACGTAACATATCCCCATATTGGGATGTTTTTCGAGTATTCGCTGGAATTTTACAGCAAGCTCATTCATTACCAAATCACGTACCTTCGGGATTTAACCGGATATAGCTCCTCGTTCAAATGCCTTCGGGACATAGCCCGGTTTTAGGAACTCACACAATGCCTTCGGGACATAACCCGGATTTAATAACTCGCACGAATGCCTTCGGGACTTAACCCGGATTTAGTATCTCGCACAAAGGCCTTCGGGGCTTAACCCGAAATTTGTATCTCGCACAAATGCCTTCGGATCTTAGTCCGGGTATATTCACTTAGCACAAAGCCTTCGGGACTTAGCCCGGACAGCATTCAATTAATCATGGACATCTAACAATAATTCATGGCACATTCATATTTCATTTTCATTTGCGAAACTCAAACACAAGACACATATCGTCCTTGCACATTCGGCTCAATAGCCACACATAGAGCATGATTTAATCACATCGTAATTTAAGCTCTCTTACTCAAGAACTTACCTCGGGTGTTGTCGAACGATTCCGCTAGCTATTCAACCACTTTTTCCTTCCCTTTATCGGATTTATTTCCCCTTTGCTCTTGAGCTTAATTAAACAAATAAATTGATTTCATCATTTAGGCATCAAAAAGATGAACACAAGGCACTTAGCCCATATTTATACATTAGACATTAAAGTCTCATACATGCAAAAATCATGCATCAACACAACATATTAGCTAATTTCTTTCCCCTTGGCCGAATATGCATGTCTATTTTTGGGGTCGATTTCAACACTTAATACACACATATACACACTAGTAAAGCATCCTCCCCCTTTTCATCAATTTAACACATGCATTGCTCATTAACATGCAAAGTTACATTCGGCCTTAGCACACATCTTGCTAGCCGATTCTTCTCCATTTAGCAACCAATGCACATATGTGCTCACACAAAAATGATAAAAAGGAGGTTCAAGAATCATCAAGCCATCATCACATGCATCATTAACAAGCTTCATATTTTGCATGCAATGGCATTAACACAACCTCCACCTAGGCCGAATCTTAACTCATCCTCATGCCTCATCACCACAACATCAAACACCAACCAAGAATGATGCATCCATGGTCAAGTGCCAATTCCATCACATAGCAAGATTTAGACAATGGGCTAGGTAGAACTCAAGCTAACAACTAAAACATGCATGCATCTCATGGAACATCATCAAACATACCTTAGCCTAGCTACATGCATGGCCGAATCTCTTCACCTTTCTTCTTCTTTCCTCCTTAAAATTTTTGGCCAAGGATGAACCAAAGGATGAGAAAATTTTTTCTTTGTTTTTCTTTCTAATTTAGGCTAAATGAAGGTGAGAAAAGGATGAACAAAGATCTTCTCCTCTCTTTTCTTTAGCTCACGGCAATGGGGGGGAAAGAATCAACTACACACTTTTTTTTTGTGTATTCATCATACTCCTTTTCATTATTTAATTTCCATGCCTATTATTTTATTTTTTTCCACCCATGATGCACCAACAAAACATGTCTATGACATGTCTTGGCCATCAAACTTGGTCTACCATGCTTGTCATGGCCGGCCACTACTAGTAGGGGGGAATTTGACATGCAAGTCCCCCCTTTGTCCACATGCACTAATAGGTCCTCACACATTGACCTATCACATTTTAGAATTTTCTCACATAAGTCCTATTGACTAAATTCACATGAAATCAACCAAATTGAAGCTTGAAATTTTCACACATTCATAATTACATATTCTAGACAATAAGTATCACATTCAAACATTTCGGTGACTCGGTTTAGCGGTCCCGAAACCACTTCCCGACTAGGGTCAACTTTGGGCTATCACACCCTAGGCTCGAAAAATGAAATTCATGCAATTTAATCCTTATTCCAAGCCTATCTAAATTTTACATATAAAATTAATAGCCCATGTATTTCATAAACTTCAGAATTTTTCCTTAAATTTTACAACTTTACAATTTAGTCCTAAAATAATAATTTCATCAAAGTTCACTTTACAAAAGTTGGCTATCTATCAACAACCTTTCATTTTCTACCATAAATTTCAAATTTTCAACATTGACATCCATGAAAAAATTTCTATACTTTGATATCTTTATAAATTAATCCCCAAAATAGATAGATTAAGCTATTTTGATCTCAGAATTATAAAAATTACTAAAAATGGGACAAGATTATTTGCCCAGTTAAGCCAAGAAAGTTTGCTTTCTCTTTCCTAGGGTTTCCATGTATTTTTGGGGAAGAATATGATAAATTGATGATATTTTCATTTTTTTATCATTTATCATCTTTTATTATTTCACTTTCCAATTTCATCCTTTTCTTTATTTTATTTTCCATGGATGAATCATCATCCTTAACAACTAAGCATTTTTAATGGTTTATTTACCATTTAAGGACCTTAAATTTTGAATTCCATAGCTATTTAATCCCTTTAGCTATTAGAACTCAACTTATACACTTTGTGTAATTTGGTCCTTTATCAAATTAAACATATAATTAGTAAAATTCTTTTATAAAATTTTCATAAGACATTATTATCATACTGTAGATCATAAAATAATATTAAAATAAATTTCTTTTTCGAAATTGAATTTGTGGTCCCGAAACCATTATTCTGATTTTACCGAAAATGGTTTGTTACAAGTTCATCGTCGCTTTAGTTCTTTCCTACATCAACTTCACTGGATTGTTCTAGTTATTTTTTCTTTTGATTTGCAGCCTCCCTTTTAATATTATTTTGTAACTTATAGCAATCAGACTTAATGTGCCCTTTCTTTTTACAGAAGTTACAAGTTTTTATCTCTGTTTAAAGATATCGATCTACCCTTAGATTTACTACCAGGATTTCGTTCTTGTGTCCTCCCACGATTATAGCCAGTATTTCATCCTAACACAAACAATGAAACCCTCTCCCTGAGAGTCGAATCTAACCACAAGATGCTTCATCTTGTCATATGAGGTTAAGGCATCATAGACTTCATTAACTGTGAGAGACTCGTAACTATACAAAATTGTACCTCTAAAAGTTGAATAAGATGGAGGTAACATACAGAGCAGAATTAACTCTAGATACTCATTATCATACTAAACCTCCAAGGCTTCTAATTTTGAGACGATTTCTTTAAACAAAGTTGAGTTGTAACACCCCAAAATAGGGCCTAGGAGTTTTAGGGGTATTTTAGGAATTTTGGCCTATATGAGCTCAGAATTTCGTAGGGTTCGTACCTGGTAATGTTTTTTACAATGGCCTCTTAGTTGTCAAATCAATTTTTGAAAAAGTGTTCTAGAAACCCTTAATTTTAGAGAAAGGACTAAGTTGTAACATAGTCAAAACAATGAGCATTTATGTGGCAATTTAACCAATTTATAAAATTGAACATATTTCTTCCCTATCAACATGTTTTCACGTTAGTTTTTTTCCCCTTCATTGTGGCAATTTAACCAATTTAACCCCTTGCTTTTCCCTTACTATTTATTTCGATTTTTTATTCCCAAACCACAATACCTTGATTTCCTATCATTCCTAAGTCATTTACCATAAAAAATTTCAAGAAAAGCACCCAAAGCTTCAGAGATTTTATCATCTTCTCGAAACATAGGTTTTTCAGATTTACTTCAAAACTCGTTCATTATTTCAACAAAGGTAACTATAACAACCCGTTTTTAGGGTTAATCAGAACAGTGGTTTCGGGGCCACTAAATCCGATGAGTAGGTTTGTAAATATTATATTTAATATTTATGAGTTAATTGTGAGTTTAAAAAAGGTTTTTGATATTGTGATTTTTGTTTTATAAGCGATTTATTAAGCTCAAGTGGTATGACCCTAAGGTCAAGTGGGTTTAGAAAATGAGGTATCGAGACCTCATTTCTATAAACCGAGTCGTAAATATTTTTATAAATATTTACGGAGTGGCAATAAGATGATATTAAAGTTTCGTTGAAAAATTTTATTGTTTTGATAGTTAATTAAGCAAAAAGGACTAAATCGCGCAAAGCGTAAAAGTTGTGTTCTATAAGTTAAAGATATTAAATAGCTATGGAATTAAATAGTGGGAGTCCTTAAGTGGTAATTATTCCATAATTGTTGGTAGTGGAATTCCATGGCTTGGTATAATGGAAATTATTAATGTATATTAAGGTTAAATATGGTATTTGGTAATTATAATAAAATAAAATAAAACAAAAGCCAAATTACATGCTATCATCTTCATCAATAGCCGAATGTGAGAAAGAAAATAATGTTCTCAAAGCTTTGAAGGTTTGGCCATGGTTGTTCATGCATGTAAGTCCATGTCGTCTCGGTTTTTAATAATTTTTACGTTTTTGAGATCGTTGCTTCGTAATCTAGCTGGCCCGTACCTCTAATTTTAAAATTGTTAAAGTATTTGGATGATGCCATTATTGAATGTTTGAGTATCTTGTTGTTTGATGATGAGTAATAAATCTTTGATGTTTGATTTTCATGTTTGATTAAGTGATTTTGATAAAAATGTGTATTAAGGACTAAATTTAGAAATTTGTAAATTGAGGGGTCAAAACGTGAAATAAATAAAAGAAATGGGTTGCTAGAGACCTAAGGTAAATTCGGCCTAACATGGGTTTGATGAAATTTTGAGTAATTTGTGTTATTTTGAAATAGGGATTAAATTGTAAAAATGTGAAATGTTAGGGGATAAAATGCAAAATGCCCAAATTATGTGTCTTTAGATAAAATTTAATGAAATGTTGAATAAGTGAGTTAATTTTGATATTAATTCGATTGGCAAAAGTAGAATTCGGATTTGGATCGGGGGGAAAATCAAAATGGTCGATTAGTCGTCTCGTTCCGATTATCGTCTTCCGAGGTAAGTCCTTAAGTAATTATATTTGATTTGCTGCGCGCTTAAGATTATATAATATGATAAGTAATTATTTGACGTTTACAAGTTCGAATTGCAATAAGTATATTGAATTTCGGCTATAAAGCCGAATATGAAATGGATGATTTATGTATATAATGTGGCCGAATGACTATTAAGTGATGATGTGAAAGTGTGTAATATGTGTATACAATTTTATTGTACTTGTTTGTATAAAGTCGAATGTGAATTGAATGGTATATATGTGGTGACAGAATAGCTATTATGAAACAAAGTCAAAGAATGGGATATTTGTATAATAGATGAATTGTGACTATTGTTCCTACTTGATCGAGGTTGTGTGTGAAATAATTTGTGAATATGGCATATAGTCGAATGGTTATTAAAAGTGAAACTAGGATAATGAAAAGATTATGTGTTCCTTGTGTATGATTATTGAACCGAAAGTTAAAAGGTAGGTGTACATTTTGTGCTTATATTCGAATGAAGCAATTAAATTGCTAATGTGAAATGTTATGTGAAATGTGTTAACATGTGAATAAATATGCAAGACACTGAAAATGTATCCGGGCTAAAGTCCCGCAGGCTTCGTGCTGGAAATGTATCCGGGCTAAAGTCCCGCAGGCTTCGTGCTGGAAATATATCCGGGCTAAAGTCCCGCAGGCTTCGTGTTGGAAATATATCTGGGCCAAAGTCCCGCAGGCTTCGTGCTGGAAATGTATTCGGACTAAAGTCCCGCAGGCTTCGTGCTGGAAATGTATCCAGGCCAAAGTCCCGCAGGCTTCGTGCTGGAAATGTATCCGGGCCAAAGTCCCGCAGGCTTCGTGCTGGAAATGTATCCGGGTTAAAGTCCCGCAGGCTTTGTGCTGATAATATAATTTCGGGTTTTATACCTAGTGGGCCAAGTGCCGATGAATTTGATAAAAGTATACAATTACAAGATCCTACACTAAGTTGACAAATTGAAAGTGCATTACATATTAAGTTGGCCAGGTATGTATCATGTACTCGTATGCGATTTTGATTTGAATTAAATTATAAATATATAAAGTGATGCATCTGTGAATAAGTGTTATGACTATAAATGTGATTGTGATATATTCAGTAAATATGTGAAGTTATGTGAAGTGATTCTATGTTTATATTCAAATATAAACACTTGGTCCTTGTGGAAAGGTTTGTGGAAGTATATGATTTTATTTTTAGGTGATTACGATCTTGGAAAATTAAATGTGAATATGATATTGTATTTCATTCGTTTCAATTGAACTAAAGCTGATAGTGAAACATTTTAATGCCTATGTTATATGAGTTCGATCTTGAATGACATGATATACATGTTCAGATAATTTGAATGCAAGGAATGTGTGAAAGAGCAAATTTGTAATAAATCTGCTTGGGACAGCAACTGTAGCGCGATTTTGGAAAATCACCATAAATTTTGAAAATTGAATTAGAAGCTGAATAAATTATGAAATTAAAGCTTAATGAGTCTAGTTTCTTATAAAAGAAACCATGTAAGCAAAATGATTTTAGATAATGAGATATTTGAAGTGGAGTGAGACAGAGTCAAAATGACTTTGAAATCCCCTGTTCTGTCTTTAGAAAATCATTGTAAATTGTACAATGATGATTATAAGATAAAATTTATATTCTTAGACTCCTTAATGAGTCTAGTTTCAAATGAAGTAAACGATAACATATTTCGAATTCTATATAATGAGAAAATTGATTTTTAGTGAAGAGTGGTCAGAATAGTTAAACAGTGAAATAGGGGAAACTTCAATAAAAATCTGGTATTGATTGGTCAAACCAAAAATTCTGAAAATTTTATGGATGGAAGATATATAAGTCTATTTTCAGGAAAAATTAATGGCACTTTATTTGGAGTTTCTTATCTCCAGTTATAAATAATTTAGTGACTGTTGCTCAGGAAAACAGCTTGTAGTGAATTTGTGATTTTGTTGCAAACATGGTTAAAACTAGTTAATGAGATACTTTTCGAGTTCTTATGATCTTATTTGTGATTTCAATATTTGGTTTTAATTGAGTTCAGATTCAAGTGAGGTGAATTTGCTAAATATGCATTATGTTCATGGGTACTTGGCTGAAATGGCAATTACCTAGGAATGATTTCTTGAAAATTTGAAATAATCGAGCTATAAGTAAATAAATTGTTTGCATTGCTTAAAACTTACTAAGCATTGAAGCTTACTCCGTGTTCTCTTTTCCATTCCTTATAGGTTTATCCTTTAGTTCGAGTTGGAAGAGCCGGAGATATCATCACACTATCGAGTCATTATGTGAGTTGAGAAGATGGTATATCATCATGATTTAAGGCATGTATAGGATAGACTATAGGTAGAATGATATTTTGTCTTTGTATACATTATAGCCATGCGAAGATGGCTCGCTTATTTTGTTTAGAGAAGCCTTATAATTGAACTAATGTGTTGAAATGTTTTAGTTATAACTTGATAGTAGTTAATTTGTTATTAGATATTCGGTTATGTTTTGATAGTTAGTCATTTTGGAAATTTATAAGAGCTCTTATGAAAAATCAATGAGACAGGTTGCATTGTTGATAATTTTTGTCTGGTAAATATCTTTGACCTTATAGAAGTTTTGTTCAGTCAAGTAATACCTCATAACCTTATTTCGGCAACGAATACGGGTTAGGAGTGTTACAGTATCAGTCATGTATCCATTGGTTTTTAATGTCATTTAGTCTCTAAAAATGAATTATTAGCCCTCAAATCGCATGTCTTAAATAAAAAGTAAAAAATCGAGCCATTAATGGTAGATTTTAGGATTTTGGATAAAAATGTGGTTTCAAAGTGTTTTTCAACTTGTTTTAGCATGATTAAAAGGTTTTTAAACTTACCTTGAAGTTTCATTAATGATTTCTCATGTTTTAATGAATTTTTTGAAAATTGCCTAAAAGATGTAAAAAAATGTGGATACCATGAATTGAGTAGATTTTTCTAGTTTAAAGGTTGCAAATTTGATGTAGATGATTAATTAGATGAACAGAACTGATTTTAGGCAAAAAGGCTGAGTATAGATCGAGATATTAGTATTTAAAGTTTGTTATCTTAATAGTTTAAGTTACATGGGAACTTAGCTTAAAGCTTGTGTTATAGTTGGTTTGGGTGAATTTTTTGTTATTATTTGATTGTGGCTAATGTATGATTTTTGTGTGTAAAGCCCCGGATCCAATAGAGCTTGCTATGAGCTAGGGAAGAGTTAGTTAAACTTTCAACTTTCTGACAAAAGCATAAAGTGGTGAGTGTATGAAATTGCTACTCGTAAACATGAGTCATGTGTTGATTGGGAATTTAGATGTAGCCTAAACCCCTACTCTAAGTTTAGAGTGTAAGTTTAGTTGAATCCATAATTATCTTATGATTTTATGGTTATGTATTTTGCATGAAAGGTGGTATGTGGATATAGTGACTATTGTTTAAAGTGCAACTATATTCATGAATTTATATGCTATATGACTATATTAGCATTTTACAAAATATGATATTCAATAGTGATAGTGCATGGATAATCTATAAGTAATATGTGTTATTTTCAGATATGTTGGCCTTGTGATTTTGGAACTATTGGATATAGTTGGCATGCCATAGGATTGTGAGTACTCACTTATATGTATAGTGATTTTGGGTGTTAAGGCCCTGGGACATGTTTGGAGGGATAAGGGAATGAGAGCTAAGCTTCATTCAATTGGACATGTGAGGTGAAATAAGAAGATTGTTAGCTAAATGCTTCACTTTTGGGACATGTTTGACTCTATGAGTAAATAGAGATCTGTGTATCCGATGTGTGATGATAGAGCTCACTATATGTTTCATATCTCAAGTGCCATCTCATCATAATTTATGTAATCGTGTAGAATATGTTCTATGCTTGAATGAGTATGTCTGTATTGTAAGAGTGAACTATTAGATGATGCATGATTTAATACTATATGATGTTAGACTTAAAAATAAGGTTCTTGTGAGTAAATGGTGGGCTGTGTTGCATGATGACATGTTTCTGTAGTGGAAACTCCTTGCATTCACTGAGCTTGTTAAAGCTCACCCAATCATTTCAACATAAGTAGATTAAGGACGACATAGTGTGGGCGGTGTGGTTTCCGAGGGAATGATTCAAGGAAGACTGGTTATTCATTGTAGGTGCTTTATCATTTTATTCGTATTGGGGAGATAGGCAATGTGGTAGAATTATTATGGCTATGTTGAGTTCTAAACATTTTGGTTTGGTTTATAAGGTCTTTATGTTATTATTATGCTAGACTAATAGACATTGATGTTGGCATGACGATTCTTGTTTGGATAATTTAACATTTTGTACTAAAAAATTTAACTGTTGAATGATGAAACAAATAAAGCACCTAAAGCATGTTGATTAGGGACTATAACAATTGAATTATTTACTTTTTTTTATATTGCATTTTTGGCTTCAGTAGAAGAGGTATGATAGTTAGCTTTAAAAATTGAGAGCTCTGTGGATTAAAATGAATAGGAAGACATAATAGGGATTTGGTATCGATACCTTATCTCGAGTATCGATACTCAGCACCAAAGTATCGATAATTTTTAACGAGTACTGATAATTTTTAATAAGAATTTGGCCGAGAAACAATATGCTCATTTGGTTTCATTTTTTTAAATGGTATCAATACCACTTAAAGAAATTATCGATATCTTAATGTCAGTATCAATGCCTATGGACATTTTTATGAAAGTTTGCTAATTAGCCCTTATGCATGATTTTAACTGAATGTATGACTGATTAACAAAGGATTTGTTTGAACCTAGTTTCCTATTTGGTGTACATGAGATGTGACGGTGGTGTGGCATTCCGTATTTGGGCTTGGCGACCAGACTGGATATAGGGTGTTACATTTTATGGTATCAGAGCCTAGGTTTAATAACTCTCGAACCTAGGTGATTGTTTTTGAAGTGTTGGTTGGGGTTTTACAACTCATGGATCTTGGAAACCCAAGTGATTAAATTATGTTGGTTGTTTGAATTGCATGAGATATCTCTATTTGTGATGCATGGGTAGGAACAGGAACATTTTGCCTTTAATCCTAAAGTTTATTACAGGAACAAGATTTGGATCATTCACCCAATCACACCATTTACATGTTTTTGTGTATGCTAGATTATTATATATGCCTCCTAGATGTGTTAACGTAAGAACTAGTGATCAAGAGGATGGTACATCCTCTACACCTCCTGTGTGCCGCGTAGAGTGAACATACCTGATGAGGGTGTAGGCCCTCTGATGAAAGCTATGATAGGAGTATTACAACGGATTTTCGGTGCTAACCTTGCACCTGCCAATCTTACACCGGTTAATCTAGCATTTTTGCTTGAACGTCTTCGGGCGTTAGGTTGTAAAATGTTTTCTGAAGTGAAATGTATTGACCCAACCGTAGCTGAGTACTGGTTGGAGGGAGTTGAAATGATCCTAGAGCATATGTCCTATTTTGACGAGGAAAATTTAGGTTGTGTTGTGTCCTTACTCGATGGTAAGGCTCATCGTTGGTGGAATACATTAAGAAAGGTATTGTTACTGATAGATTGACTTGGAGCTACATTCTCGAGGCTTTTAAGAGGAAAAATATGGGCAAGTAGTATATAGTTAAGTAGTATATGGGGGCTCATAAGCGTGAATTCTAGAACTTGATTCAAGGTGATTTATCTGTGGTTGATTATGAGGCTGAGTTTGTGTGACTTAGTCAATATGCACCTGAGATGATTCTTTATGAAAGGGACCATTGTAAGAGGTTTTGTTTTGGGCTAAACAGTGAGATTCGAGTTTATTTGGTAGCTCAGCCTATGAAGATGTTTGATGAGTTAGTTGAGGAAGCTAAGGTTGTTGAGGAGACCTTAGCTAAGCTGCCTTGTTTTGTGGTTTCTAATTTTGGCGAGAGAGCTTCTAATAGTAAAATGGGTCGATCATCTAAAAGAAGGCATGATAGTCATGTCTCTAGTAGAGCTGCGAGATGTGGGACTCGACTGAGTCAGCCTAAGCAGTAGAGTAGTACTTTGGTTAGTGCTAGTGGTTCAGCGGGTAGTTCTGGATGGCCGCTTTGTGTACATTGTGTGTGTACGAATTCTGAAGAGTGTTAAGTTGACTGGTGGGTGTTTTAAATGTGGGTTGAAGGAACATTTTCTAAGAGATTATTCACTTAGGGTTGAGGTTTCACAGACTCAGAGTTCAGCACCTGTTACAACACCTACTAGAGGCTGTGGTCTCAGTAGAGGTACTAGAGGACCGAGTGGGCAGTGGATTGTTGCTCATACTATTGCTACACAAGTTAAGTTTAGAGGTCTAGCTCAAGTTTATGCTGTTAGGGAGCTGAAGGGTCAAGATTCAAATAACGTAATTGTGGGTACTTTTACTTTACAGTCTACTCCATTGTTTTCTTTAGTTGATTCTGTATCAATGCATTTGTATATTTTGAGTGAATTGGCATGTAAGTTAGAGATTCCTGTTGAGACTATTGGTGTGGGTATGACAATCATTAGTTCCTTTGGTGATAATGTGGTATTGAATAAATTTTATCATAAATGCCCTATTATGATTCAAGGACATGTTTTCTCTATTGATCTTACGGAATTTTCATTTTATGGATTTGATGTGATACTCTGTATAGATTGGTTAGCTGAACATAAGACAAGGGTAGATTTTGAGTCTAAGCGAATTACCTTGAGAGATAGTGATGGGTTGGAAATAGTTGTAGTGGGTGAAAGACTGAGTTTTATGTCTAATGTGGTTTTGGCTATGAAGGCTGAGAATTTGATGAGTAAAGGTTGTGAGGCTTACTTGGCTTATATGATGAATCCAGATAGTAAAAAGTTAAGAGTTCAAGATATTTGCACTGTTAGGGATTTTCCTGATGTGTTTCCAGAAGAGTTACCTGGATTACTACTGGATCGAGAAGTGGAGTTTGGAATTGAGCTTTGCTTTATCACATGGCACCAAAAGAGCTCAAGGAATTGAAGATTTAGTTGCAAGAGTTGCTTGATAGATGGTTCATTTGATCGAGAGTATCTTCGTGGGGTGCACCTGTAATATCCCGAATTAGGGCCTAATCGGAATAGTGGTTTCGTGACCATAAATCTGATATAGAAATAATTATTTTATAATTATTTTTAGGTTTAAGATATGATTGCATGATTGTGTGAAAATTTCGTGATGAAATTCTATGCCTAAAGTGCTTAAATTGAAAGTAGGGACTAAATCGAATAAGTTGCAAAACTTGCATTCTAGAAGTTTTTAGTATGAAATTGTTTTGGAATATTAATGAGGAGGTCTTAAATAGCAATTTGACCAATTTTAAGTTCATGGACAAAATTAGGACATGGAAGGAATTTTTGGAAAGTTTAGTAGTAAGGGTATTTTGGTCATTTAGTTATTAAAATGAATTAAAAACAAAATTAAAAGCCAATTTTTGTCCATCTTCTTCATTAGGCCGAAATTTCAAGGGTTCTCCATAGCTAGGGTTTGTTTCAAGCTTCCAAGCTCTATAGTAAGTGATTCCAAGCCCCGTTTTTAATGATTTTTACGATTTTGAGATCCCGGTAACTCGATAAAGCTTATGTTAGCAATAATTTAACCTAGGGTTTATATTTGGAAAAATACCCATAGGTGAAATTTGCGTATTTTGATGTTTTATGATAGAATATGAAGTTTTAAATTATGTTAGACAACTTGTACTACTCGATTTTAAGCAAAAACGAGTAAAAGGGCTTAATCGGTAAAAATACCTAATAGTCACAAGTACATGTTAGAGTGAGAATTTGATGTTGCCATAGAGGAGAAAAGTGATCAGCATGTTGTAAAACATAAGAATAAGGAATAAATTTTAATCCCGAGCCTAGGGGCAAAAATGTAAATATGCAAAAGTTTAGGGGTAAAATCATAATTTTTCCAAAATTTGAGTTAAGGATTAATTTGATAATGTGAGTATTAAATAAGCTAAATGTGTTATTTTAGATCAAGAAAGACGTGGAATCGACCTCAATCGAGGAAAAGAAAAGATTGTGGACTAAATTGCAAAATCTTTGTATTTTGGTACCAAGGTAAGTTCATGTGTAAATAATGTATCATAATGGTTATTTTTAAGTTATTGATGTTAATTATATGTTATGCTGAATTTTATTATGAAATGTATGCTTTGTGGTTAATTTCAAATAATATGTAAATTATGTGAACTACTTGTTAAATATAATTGTTACCGAGTATTGATTTCGGCATTCTACGGAAGACGGCAAGGATAAGTGTTCGAGGAAAAATCCCGTTTGAACCTTAGGAATAGATTAGGATACAAGTGACATGTCACTAGGATGATTGAGCATCCGAACTCGTTGAGTTGAGTCCGAGTTCACTTATGGATGCGAATGTCCGAACTCGTTGAGTTGAGTCCGAGTTCGTGAGATGTAACTAGGCATCCGAACTCGTTGAGTTGAGTCCGAGTTCACTTATGGATGCGAACGCCTGAGCTCGTTGAGTTGAGTCCGAGTTCGCTTATGGGCGGGTTACATGATTGCTTGATTGCATATATGGCACTTATGTGCAAGTTATCCATGTATCCGAATTATATTCCGATGTGTTCAACGGGTAAAGTTCTACTCAATGGAGGAATATTCGAGATGTAAAGAGAAGTATTGGTGAGTGATGTGAAATGGTTATTTTGGACAGGTATGTATTTAACCCTCGGGTTGAGTATTGATACAACCACGATAAGGTAATAAGATGATGAAAAATGATTAAAAATGTGATATCTGTTTTAGTGATACATGCTAATGTTGATTGGTATGACTGTTTGTTATGTTACTTATTATTTGCATATGAACTTACTAAGCATTTATGCTTACTCCCTCCTTCTTACTCATTGTAGTTTTGGACAAGCCAACTCAGGAGTCGGGATAGGTCGAAGGCTCAGTCACACTATCCAGAAGACTTTTGGTAATGGCTTGTAAATTTAAGTATGGCATGTATAGCGATATACTTTTTTTGTGTAAATGATCTTATGGTATGGTGATGGAATGGTTGAGGAAATGCTTGATAATGATAAATTATGAAAATATTTAGTTTAGATTATATTTGATGTTAAGGAAAATTATTAAGATACTTAGTGCATAAAAACTCATAAAAGGGATGAAATTTGCCATAAACAGAATACTGCAGCAACACTGAAGCGAGTTTAAAAATTTACTAAAAATCATAGAAATTGAACTTGGTGATGGAATACATATCAAATTGAAGCTTATTATGTCTAGTTTCACATGAAACAAATGAAATAGGTAAAGGAATTATATGTTACAAGATATTTGAATTTTAGTGAAACAGGGTCATAGCAATTTCTGAATCCCCTGTTCCAACTTTAGAAATTCACCATAAATTGTAAAGATATAATTAGGTAGTGTATTTTATATTCTCAGAATCCTTATTGAGTCTAGTTTCATTAGAAACAAACCTCATAGTCATATGGATTTTTACAGAGAGAAATATGGTTCGTAGTAAACAGAGGTCAGACCAGTCAAGTCCTGAAACAGGGGTAACTTTAACTAATAAACTGTACTAATTGGCCCAACCAAAATTCTAGAAAAAAATTAGTAGATAGTTATATGAGTCTAGATTTAGGGAAAATTTACGGATCTTGATTTCGAGTTTCGTAACTCGAGATATGATTTTTCTTGTGACTGTGATGCAAGTAGCTTAAAAGCTGTGAATGTAGAAATAAATAATCCAAAGTTCTAAATATGTTAAATTAAGCTTAGTAACACCTCATACTCGACTCCGGTGACGGTCTCGGGCGTGGGGGCGTTACAGCACCGGTTTTATTTGTGAAGAAAAATAATGGTACGATGAGAAAGTGTATTGATTATAGGCAGTTGAACAAGTTAATGATTAAGAATAAGTAACCTTTTCCTCGAATTGATGACTTGTTTGATCAGTTTCGAGGTGCAAGGGTGTTTTTGAAGATTAATCTTAGATCTGAATATTATCAGTTAAAGGTGAAGGAGTCTGATGTGTTGAAAACTACTTTTAAGACTTGGTATAGGCATTATGAATTCTTGGTGATCCCGTTTAGGTTAACTAATGTTCCTGCCGTATTCATGGATTTGATGTGTTTCATTCATTCTTGGACCAATTTGTAGTTATTTTCATAGATGATATCTTGGTGTATTCTAGTTCTGAGGAGGGTCACGACGAGCACCTAAGGGTTGTTCTATAGATTCTACGGGATAAGCAGTTGTATGCGAAGTTGAGTAAGTGTGAATTCTGGCTTAAGGAAATGGCGTTCTTAGGTCATGTTGTTTCGATAGAAGGGATTCAAGTAGATCCTAAGAAGATAGAGGTGATTTTGGAATGGAATGCGCTTAGGAGTGTTACTAAAGTTCGAAGTTTTTTAGGCTTAGTTGGTTACTATCGTACATTCGTTGAAGGGTTTTCCCTTATTGTTGCACCTTTAATGAAACTACTTTGAAAAGATGTGATGTTCGAATAGACTGATGCTGGCAGAATAGTTTTGATGAGCTTAAAGAAATTTTGACTAAAGCACTTGTGTTGATTCAACCGAAGCCTGGAAAAGACTTTGTAGTTTATAGTGTTGCTTTATATTCAGAACTTGATTGCATTTTGATGCAATAGGGTAAAGTTGTAGCTTATGCTCAAGGTAGTTGAAGACGCAGGAACAGAACTATCCTACTCATGACTTGGAGGTAGCTGCTATGGTTTTTGCACTGAAGATTTGGTGTCATTATTTTTATAGAGAAAAGTGTGTGATCTACACGATACTTCTTTATCTTTTGAGTTGTTCTGCCGAATCAGTCGTTCAAGACCTTTGGGATCATAAGAGCCTTAAGTACCTCCTCACCCAAAATGAGTTGAATTTAAGGCAAAGGCGTTGGATTAAGCTATTAAAGGATTATGATTGTAAAATAGAGTATCATATTGGGAAAGCAAATGTAGTCGTTGATTCTTTAAGTATAAAGTCGATGTCGGAGTTGAGAAGCTATGTTTGCACGCTTAAATTTGGGTAGTGATGGTGGATTGCTAGCTGAACTAAAAGTAAGGCCGACTTTGTCACAACAAATTAAGGAGAAGCGGTCTTTAGATGGGGAATTAATGTAGAGGATTCAACGGGTTGAGCAAGGTATTAAGGGGGATTTTGATATTGATGGTAATGGTATCTTGAATTTTTGAAGGAGGTTGTGTATGCCGAACGATGAGGAATTAAGGCAAGTGATTCTTATCAAGGTGCATAGTAGCCCTTACGCTATGCATCCCGGTAGTGGGAATATGTATCATGATCTTAAGGAAGTTTATTGGTGGCTTGGTTTAAAACGTGATGTTATGGATTTCGTGACTTGATGTTTGGTTTGTCAAAAGGTGAAGGTTGAACATCAATTTCCTTTGGGTTTGTTGCAACCTATTGTGGTTCTTGAATGGAAGTGGGAAATGATTACTATGGATTTTGTTTTGGGTTTGCCTTTGACTTCGTCAAGGAAAGATTTGATATGGGTTATATGTAACATCCTAAAATAGGGCCTAGTCAAAACAGTGGTTTTGAGACCACAAATCCAAGATAGAAATAATTATTTTATGACTATTATGAAGTCCATGATATGTATGCATGCTTATGTGAAAGTTTCATGAAGAAATTCTATGCATTAAATGTCTAATTGAGCTTTAGGGACCAAACTGAATAAGATGCAAAACTTGTGTTCTAGAAGCTTTTAGCATGAAATTGCTTTATATTATAAATTAGAAGGTCCTAATTAGCAATTTAACCAATTTCTAAATATTTGGACAAAAATGGACATGCATTGGAAAAATTTGAAAGAAAGGCCTTAAGGGCATTTTGGTCATTTGGTAATTAAATAAAATAAAAAGGGAAAATCAAGTGAAAATGTTGTCCATTTTCCTCCTTAGCTGCCGAAATTTGTGGAGAACCATAGCTAGGCTTTCAAACTTTTCAAGCTTGGAAGTAAGTCCGTTCTAGCCCCGTTTTTAATGTACTTTACATTTTTGAAATCCTCGTAACATGATGTACCCGTTTCTAACCATATTTTAAGCTAGGGTTCATGTTGGAATTTTGACCCATGCATGAGAAGTTTGGGTTTTGATGTTTAATGGAAGAATATGATAGTTTGATATGTGTTTAACATCTTTTACTAGGTGATTTTGCATGATAACACCTTAAAGGGACCATTTTGTAAAAGATGTCAAATAAGTGATAAAAATCTAATTTTGATGAAAATATGCGCTGTTATGAGTACAAGGAAAATTCAGCTAGGCCTGGATAACAAATAAAATGTATGCATTTCACTTTACGAGTCTAGGGACTAAATTGTAAATAAGTGAAAAGTTAGAGGTAAAAAGGTAATTTCATCTTATGAATTATGGATTGATTTGGACAATGTGATTATTAAGAAAAACGTGATACAGGTCTTGATCGAGGGAAGAATAAGTTTTTGACGAATAGGCTTGTTTATCATCATTTTGTAACTAGGTAAGTTCATGTGTAAATAATGTGATGTGTTACATGTTTTAATGCTTTAATGTTGTATGAATTCAAATGCTTATTTTCTATCATGAATTATATGCCTTGATATTCCATGAGTACATGGTTGGTATTACGGATATCATAAATGACATTACGAGCAAGTTCGACAATGATGCGACAAGCAAGGAAACCCGGTTTGAACCTTAGGAATAGTCTAGGATACAAGTGACATGTCACTAGGAATTAAGGAATCCGAACTCATTGAGTGGTCTGGGTTCGTGATATATATATATGACTTCTGAACCCATTGAGTGGTCTGAGTTCATGATGTACGAGGTACATGTAATTTGGTTCCGGGTACTGGCCTTGTGTGTCCTTTCAGCGGGTAGGTAGTCCTGAGTGGTTCGGATACCTGACAGCTTGTGTGAGCAGACCGTGTAGTTACACCTTGACCGATAGCTTATGTAAGAAAGCCCATGAGTAGCTCTTTAGCGAGCGTTACATGTTATGAGGAAGCTTTGGTTACGTATGTTTATGTGGCACTTATGTGCAAGTTTTTGGTGTATCTAATAGTATTCCGAGTGTTCAACGGGTATTCAATGGATGAGGTGATGAAAGCCCCAATGAGGGCTTGTTAAAGAAGGTATGATCATATGATATACTATGGGTAAGTACAGGTGTGTAAGTTAAACTCATGAGCAATGCCTTGATAAAGGATTAATTGTGATGAGAAAGTATATACATATAAACACTTGATAAATAAGTCAAAATGCTTGAATGATGAATAATCTTTATGGTTATGTTACTATGTCTTTGTATCATAATTTCTTACTATCATTTCATATTATTTGTATATGGACTTACTAAGCTTTAATACTTACCCCTTTTCATTTCCATCCTTTATAGTTCTATCAAGCTAGCTCGGGGATTGGAAGCTATCGGACTATTCGATCACACTATCAAAAGAATATTGGGTATAGTGAATTTGATAACTTGAGTATGGCATGTATAGGGGACTTGGTTATTTTGTGATATGTGTCATGCAAATTTAGCCAAGTTGTAAAGGCCTCTAATATTGATGATTCATTTTGTAATGGCAACGTGATATGGCTTATATTTGATTATTGGGTTGTAATCTAATTACCTATGCATGCATGTGCTAATGCGTTGATGATGTGATATGTTATTGCTTGGTGAATGAATGATGAGGTGTGGAATAGATGCTAGGAGATAAGAAAT
Organism: Gossypium hirsutum; assembly: GCF_007990345.1. Classification (NCBI taxonomy): domain Eukaryota; kingdom Viridiplantae; phylum Streptophyta; class Magnoliopsida; order Malvales; family Malvaceae; genus Gossypium; species Gossypium hirsutum. Next base: position 50,161,735 of record NC_053431.1, on the reverse strand, counting down.
GACTTAATGACTTAAGATGATCATGGTAATGAATATATATTATGGAATGCTTCTAAATGGCGTGACTAAATGAACATGCTTTAGGATGATATTTTGAAGGTATGAAAATGCCATGGCATTGGATACTGAGTGTTTAAATATGCTATGTTGCATGTTATGAAACATGTTTGAGAATGCGGATTAGTGAGGGTAGCAATTAGCTTAGAAAATAGCCTCTAAATTGTCCACATGGGTAGACACACAGGCATGTGTCTAGGCCGTGTGTGGCACACGATCGGCCCCCACGGGCGTATTGTATAGCCGTGTCTCCCCTGCATCTTAAATTTTACAAGTTAGTATGTCCAGTAGTAAACACACAGGCTAAGAAACGAGCGTGTGTCTTGGTCGTGTGAGAGACACGACCTACCCATATGGGCGTGTGCTCTGGCAATGTGAAGTCTGCACCATTTTATGAAAAATTCATTTATTTTTTAAATGTACCACACGATCTGGACACACGAGCGTGTGATACGGCTGTGTGACCTTATTTTGATGATGACGTTATAGTCAGAGAGTTACATGGGTTGAGGACACGGGTGTGTCCCAAGCCACACGGGCGTGTGTGACCACACGGCCTACCCCCATGGGCGTGTGACTCTCCAAAACAAGAAAAATTGTTAAGTTGCCCAAAGTTTATCAAAATTTCTCGGTTTAGTCCCGAACGCCCCTCAATGTATATTTTGGGCCTCGTAGGTCCGTATAAGGGATGATATATATGTGTTTGAATGTTTTTGAATTGGTTGAAATTTTATGGTTCAATTTTACATGTATATGTATGTTTAAGTCCAGTAATGCCTTGTATCCTATCCCAATGTTGGACACGGGTATGGGGTGTTACATTTAGTGGTATTAGAGCTATGATTTAGTCGGTTCTCAGACTATGTAGCATGTGTTCGAGTCTAGCTATACATGCTATACATATATTATGATAGTGTGACGACTCTTGACGATTTTAAAATGTGTTTTCATGTAGCAAATGGATCTCGACAGAGCAGTGGCGGATGATGTAGAAAGTAACGCACCTGCTCCCGCTGAAGGAGCACTGCCATCTAATAGTAGACCTGAGACTGTTAGTAAAAGAGAAGGAGGCTGAGAATCCTTTCTCCATATGATGAATGCCTGGTACACGGAGTTCATTCGAACGAACCCGAACGCTCAACCTCCCATACCTCTTCCAAATCCTCAACCTGCACCTATGATGCCTCAAGGTATAGATTTTTTGAGATTCTCTAGAACACCAGTTGATAAAATTCAAAAGCAAGGTGTTGAGGAATTTAAGGAAAATTCCAATGATGACCCTAAGAGAACAGAGTTCTGGCTAGAAAATTTGATACGGGTATTTGATGAATTATCTTGTACACCCGAGGAATCTTAAAATGAGCCATATCCTTATTGAAAGATGCAACATATCACTGGTGGAGAACGCTGATATCCGTGGTACCCCTAGAGAGGATTATTTGGGAATTCTTTCAAGAGAAATTCTGAAAGAAGTATATTAGTGAATGAATTATCGACCAGAAACGTAAGGAATGTTTTGATTTGAAACAGGGTCATATGACAGTTAATGAGTATAAGAGAGAATTTGTCAGACTCAATAAGTACGCTCGGGAGTGTGCATCCTCCGAGGCTAAAATGTGTAGAAGATTTGAAGATGGACTTAATGAGGATATCAAGATGTTAGTAGGTATTCTTGAGGTGAAGGAATTTGTAGTACTCATCGAATGGGCTTGTAAAGCCGAAGAACTGATTAAGGAAAAGAGGAAAGCCGAGTCTAAGGCTAGAGACACAAGAAAGAGACACATGAGTAAGTCATTTCCATCTCAGTTGAAGAAATCTAGAGAGATGTACTCTCGTTCACATGTGTCAGCTGGACATTCACACGGGAATCGTAGAAAGTAAAATTTGGGTTTTAGATCTAGGCTACATCTGTGGCAAGTGTGGGTAACGCTAAACCTTTCAAAACTGAATGTCAACAATGTGGTAGACATCATTCCGGCTACTGTAGGGTGAGTGACGGATCTTGTTTTAGATGTGGTTCTCTAGACCACTATATTAAAGACTATCCTGAGGTGGTAGAGAAAAAAAGATTTCAGAATCCAAGACCGAGTGGCACAACTTCTAGAGGAAGACCCCCGAGAAATATCGGGAATGGGTCTGGTAGCAAGAATGTGACAAGAGATACAGTAGTGAGGTTCGAAGCTAGAGCTCCAACCAGAGCCTATGCCATACGCGCACGTGAATATGCAACTTCTCCTGATGTGATCACTGGTATTTTCTCTCTCTATGATACTAAAGTTATTACTTTGATAGACCTATGTGTGTATGGAATTGGTATCTAGCATGAATATACCTGTTGCGTCTACAAAATTTATGATTTAGGTGTCAAACCCATTAGGAAAGCATGTGATAGTTGATAAAGTATGTAAGAAATGCCCTTTGATGATTAGAGGTCATTGTTTTTTGGTCGACCTGATGTTGTTGTCATTTGATGAATTTGATGTCATATTGGGTATGGATTAGTTGACACTACATGATGCTATAGTGAATTGTAGAAAGAAAGTTATTGAATTGAAATGCGAAAATGGTGAGATTCTTTAGGTTGAATCAGATGATGCAGATAAGTCGCCAATTGTAATTTCCTCGATGTCTACTTAAAAATGTATGAGAAAAGGGTATGAAGCTTATTTGGCATACATATTGAATACAATGGAATCCAAATTAAAAATTGAATCAGTGCCAGTTGTATGTAAGTATTCGAATGTATTTCTAGCGGAATTGTCAGGTTTGCCTCCAATTAGAGAAGTTGAATTTGGTATTGAGTTAATACCAGGGACGACACCTATTTCTATTGCTCCATACAGGATGGCCCCAACTGAGCTGAAAAAATTGAAGTCACAGTTGCAAGAGTTGACTAACAACGGTTTTATGAGACCAAGTTTTTCGCCATGGGGTGCTCCTATGTTATTTTTGAAAAAGAAGGATGGTTCCATGAGATTATGCATTGACTACCGGCAACTCAATAAGGTGACAATTAAAAATAAGTACCCCCACCAAGGATTGATGACCTGTTCGATCAATTGAAAAGAGCTATATGGTTCTCTAAGATAGATTTGAGGTCCAAATATTACTAGTTACAATTTAAGGAGTCAGATGTGCCTAAGGCTGCTTTTAGAACAAGATATGGCCACTACAAATTTCTTGTTATGCCATTTGGATTAACAAATGCTCCAGCTGTGTTTATGGATTTAATGAACCAAATATTTTAGCCATATTTGGACTAGTTTGCTGTGGTATTCATCGATGATATTCTGATATATTCTAGAGATGAGGCAGAGCATGCCGAACACTTGAGAACTATTTTGCAGACTTTGAGGGATAAACAGTTGTATGTAACTTCAGTAAAAGTGAGTTTTGGCTTTGAGAGGTCCGATTCTTAGGCCACATTGTTTCAAGTGATGGTAACTGAGTTGATCCTAATAAGATTTCTGCTATTGTTGAATGGAAGCTGCCACGGAATGTAACTGAAGTTAGGAGCTTTTTGGGTTTGGCCGGTTACTAGAGACGTTTTGTGAAAGGATTCTCTATGATAGCCACTCCTATGACGAGATTACTTCAAAAAGATGTCAAGTTTGAGTGGTCGGAAAAATGCCAGCAGAGTTTTGAGAAATTGAAAATGTTATTGTGTAACAGCCCGATTTAGACCCTATTCAGAACAGTGGTTTTGGGACCACAAATCTGAGTCAGAAAAATATTTAAAAATTATTTTCTGTGTTTATTATGTGTGAATTTATGTGTGTGAAAATCTCGTTTGAAAATTTTACTGTTTGGATGCCCAATTTAATAAAGGGGCTTAATCGCGTAAGTTATAAAAGTTGCTAACTAATTATTAAAGTATCAAATTGCTTTGTTCTTTTAATATGAGGTCTTTATGATGTAATTAGACCATATGAATTAGTGATGGACGGTTTTAGTCATAATATATAATGGTTTCATATTTTATAACAAAGGTTAATTTTGTAATATATTAAATAATGTTAATATAATAAAACATAATGTAAAACCCATGCATTTTTTTTCATCTTTTCCTATTCTTTAAAGGAAAAAGAAAGAAAATAAAGCTAGTTACATTCGACCACTTCTAAATTTGATTCAAGGTTAGTTTTTGTTCGGTTTTTGATAATTTTTACGTTTTTGAGATCGTTGCAATGAAATGTACAAAACCCATGCTTTAATTTTTTATTTTGATGAATATTTTGAGTTATTCCATTGATGAATAATTGAGTTTTGTGATGTTAGTTGATGAATTATGAAGGATACGTTTTGGACTAATATGTTTTGTATTGGAATTTTTGATGAATTTGAGTAATTAGGACTAAATTGTAAAAATAATAATTTGAGGGACTAAAATGTGAAATAAATGAAATGTATGGACTTGTATGAACATCAGAAACATTCGGCCTAAGCATGATGTATTCAAATTTTGCATATTTTGTGTTTTGTGCAATAGGGACTAATTTGTAAAAAGTGTGAAATGTCAGGGAAAAATGGTAATTTTCCCATTTATGTGTTTTTAGACTAAATTGAATGAAATTATGTTTGAATGAGTTTAATTTGAATATGTGTAGATCAAGAACCAAAGAAATCGGATTTAGATCGGGGGAAAACCAAAGTTGTCGAATAATCATTCTGTTCCGATTATCGTTGTCTGAGGTAAGTTTATAAGTAAATAGATGTTGTCAATTTTAAATAAATACGAGTTATATATGCTAAAATGAATTATGTGAAAGTATATATGTGGTATCTGAATGTGTATATGCTTGGGAGATATGTTTACGAATTCGATTAAACCAAGATACGACGTCTGAAAGCCCCATATGAACCTTAGGAATAACTAGGATACATATGTCATGACATAGGATTTTCAATATATGATTACATGTAAGACCACGTCTGGGAAATTGGCATCGATATGTGATTACGTGTAAGACCACGTCTGGGACGTTGGCATCGATATGTGATTATGAGTAAGACTACGTTTAGTACGTTTGCATTGATATGTGTTACGAGTAAGACCACGTTTAATACGTTGGCATCAATATGTGATTCTGATATGTGTTTATGAGTAAGACCCTTTCTGGGACAGTGGCATCGATATGTAATTACATGTAAGACCACGTCTTAGATGTTGGCATTGTACGATATGTGCGACTATCCGAGTATCCTATTTAATTCTGAATGATTCAACGGTCAATGTTAAGTAAAGACCGAATGCGAAATCGAATTAAAAGGTTCAGGTATGTGTTAGCTAATGTATTGAAATTAAGGTAAGTTTTGGCATTTGAAGTGATGATATGAATCATGTTATAAAGTTGGTTATATGTATATTGAATGCAAATCTATATTCGGAAAAATGATATAAGTATATGATATTAAAATGTGAAACATATGTATACATATATGAATGTGTATATATATTCACCTATATGATGATATTATGAGCTTGGAAGTAAATGATAACTTTGATAATAGATATATATGTATTTCAGCCAAGTTAAAGTTGATACATGAATGTATATGTTGTATATGAATTTGCAAGATTTAGATTAAATGTGATTATGATAGCATGAATTGGTTTGGTTAAATTGAGTTAATAATGTCATTGATTCTTTTATTTGCTTATGACTTACTAAGCTGTGATAGCTTACTGTGTGTGTATGTTTGTTCTCTTTATTATAGATTTTGGAAGCTAGTTATGGGTTCGGGGATCGTTAGCGAAGTCTATCACACTATCGATTGTTTTTGGTACTTTTATAAGTTTGAATTTAAACCTATGGCATGTACAGGCTAGTTAATATATTTGATATTAGGATATGTATATATAAGCCATGCGAAAATGGCTTGTTTAATTATGTTAAATTTCATTTTATTACTTTTGGTCAATGATGGATTTATGTGGTTTTGATGAATCGGTCATGGCATATAAATATGGGTGAATGGTGCTTGATATGGTTTGATAAGGATTCTTGATGTGTTTTGAAATAAGGTAATTTCGGATGTTAGTCGAATTGGGTTATATCATGTGATAGATAAGTAATATGTATAGTATATGTAAGTTGAGTGTTTGATATGTGTATAATGAAATGGCTAAAAATGATGTTTTAGGCTTTGTTGTTTTCGGTTAAGAAATATGAATATACATAGGTGATATGCTTGATATGAAATGCAAACTATGGTTTTATATATAATTGTTGAGTGAAATGCATGTTATATGCATGAGATGTGTTGGAAAATATTTATGGTTTGAAATAATGTTATGTTAAACTTATGAATATTTGTTTGATGAGTTTGATTTATGTCGTTGAAGGATGTATTTAAGTTATGAATAATTAATGTCTTATTATATAGATATATATTTTGTAACATGAATTGAGTTTAGCTTTGATTATTAGTATTTAGTAATCGGTTTGAAATGAAATATAGGTGAAACGTTTTGGAAATGGCAAATGTTACATGCATTTGGTTATTTGACTAAAACATAATTCTTATTGATGATGTGTATAATAATGTGATTGAATAAAATTAAAGTAGACACTGTATAAAGTTGATGAATTTAGTACATATAATTTCTGCTTATGCATTTGCATTTGACCATATGAATAGTAATTCATGCAATAAGAAACATAATGGTTATATGTCAAATAGGTAAATTTGGGTTGTCATTATTTGAATTGGATTTAAATTTCTTGCTTTAATTTTGTTAGTCGAATAGATGTTTTTATAAAAAGTAATATAAGCACATTCTTTATGATAGATTGGTTATTCATTTAGGTCCATAAATCAACTTGACTATAAGTTGAACATGCTTGATATGCGCACATGATTATATGATAAAATGAGATATGTTTTTTTTATTTATTTGATTTATATGATTCAGAATGGAATGAAATAGTTTTATTAGCTTCGTTAAGTGCACATGCTTACGTGATATAATGATATATCTGATATTTATGTTTATGATTTGTAAGTGATTATTTTAGCTATATGATTTAAAGTTTGATTGGTTTAAGAGACTTGAACATGTGTATATACATAATTGTTCAGACATTGTGCTTTGTTTGGTAATGCCTCGTAACCCCTTTCGGGCGAAGGATACGGGTTAAGGGTGTTACATATTGACCGAGGCACCAATGTTAGTACAACCAGAATCAAGGAAAGAGTTTGTGATTTACAGTGATGCTTCCTTGAGTGGACTGAGTTGTGCGCTTATGCAAGAAGGTAAAGTAGTAGTTTATGCTTCACAGCAATTGAAGCCCCATGAGAAAAACTATCCGACGCACGATCTAGAATTGGCTGCCATTGTATTTGCCTTGAAGATTTGGCGACACTATCTATTTGGGGAGAAATGCCATGTCTATATAGTCCATAAAAGTCTTAAGTATTTGATGACCCAAAAGGACTTGAATTTGAGGCAACGAAGATGGCTTGAATTATTAAAAGACTATGAGCTTGTGATAGATTATCACCCTGGCAAGGCAAATATGGTTGCCGATGCCCTGGGTAGGAAGTTTTTATTTACCTTGAGAGCTATGAACACGTGGCTAACCCTATTTAATGATGGTGTAATTCTGGCAGAGTTGAGGGCTAGACTGACTTTCCTACAACAAATTTGTAATGCTCAGAAAGTTGATAAAGAGTTGCAAGCAAAGAAAGCTTAGTGTGAGTCGAACAGTGAACTAGATTTTCAGAAAGACTTAAATGGTTGTCTGAGGTTTCATGGTAGAATTTTTGTTCCAAAGAATACCAAGTTGATTCAGAGTATTTTGCATGAGGCTCATAATGTGTGTATGTCAATTCACCCAGGTAGCACGAAAATGTACAATGATTTCAAGAAAATGTATTGGTGGAACGGTATGAAAAGAGATATATCTGAGTTTGTATCGAGGTGTATGATTTGTCAGCAGGTAAAAGTCAAACACCAGGTACCTTCAGGTTTACTTTAGCCTATTTTGGTTTTTGATTGGAAATGAGACCGAATTACTATGGATTTTGTGACAGGTTTGCCATTGACACCAATAAAGAAAGATGCCATATGGATTGTAGTTGACAGGTTGACTAAATCAGCCTATTTTATACCGGTACGCACTGATTATTCACGTGATAAGTTGGCTGAATTGTATGTTTCTGAAATTTTAAGACTTCACGGAGTACCTTTGTCAATTATTTCGGATAGAGATCTGAGGTTCACTTCACGATATTGGAAAAAAGTTGCAAGAGGCTTTGGGCACGAAACTGAACTTTAGTGCCACTTTTCACCCACAAACCGATGGGCAATTCGAAAGAGTAATTCAGAAACTTGAAGATATGCTCAAATGTTGAGTTCTTGTGTTCCAAGGTAGTTGGGAAAATTATCTACCCTTGGTCGAATTTGCTTAAAACAATAGTTATCAGTCGAGCTAGAAGATGGCACCTTATGAGGCATTGTATGGACGTAAATGACGTGTACCTTTGTACTGGACTGGATTGGACTTAAGGAGAATAAGATTCATGGAGTTGATTTGGTCAAAGAAACCAAAGAAAAGGTGAAGGTAATTCGTGATAGTTTGAAAGCGGCATCGGATAGACAAAAGTCTTATGCGGATTTGAAAAGAAAGGAAATTGAGTATCAGGTCGATGATAAAGTATTCTTGAAAGTGTCTCCATGGAAAAAGGTTTTGAGATTCGGTAGAAAAGGCAAGTTGAGTCCTCGTTTTATAGGATCGTATCAGATTACTGAAAGGATAAGGCCTGTTGCTTATCGATTGGCCTTGACGCCTGAGTTGGAAAAGATTCGCGATGTATTTCATGTGTCTATGTTGTGTCGGTATAGATCTGATCCTTCACATGTGATTGCACCAACTGAGGTTTAAATTAAGGTCTTGGCTCGAGAAGTCAAGCAATTGAGAAACAAAAGTATTGCTCTTGTAAAGGTCTTATGGCAAAGACATGGGGTTGAAGAAGCTACATGGGAGCCAGAGGAGGCTATGAGGAAACAATACCAAAACCTTTTTACCAGTAAAATTTTAGGGGACGAAAAATCCTTAAAGGGGAGAAAGTTATAACATCCTGAAATAGGGCCTAGTTGGAACAGTGGTTTCGAGACCACAAATCCAAGATAGAAATAATTATTTTATGACTATTATGAAGTCCATGATGTGTATGCATGCTTATGTGAAAGTTTCATGAAGAAATTCTATGCATAAAATGTCTAATTGAACTTTAAGGACCAAATTGAATAAGATGCAAACTCGTGTTCTAGAAGCTTTTAGCATGAAATTGTTTTAGATTATAAATTAGAAGGCCCTAATTAGCAATTTGACCAATTTCTAAATATTTAGACAAAAATGGACATGCATAGGAAAAAATTGAAACAAAAGCCTTAAGGGCATTTTGGTCATTTGGTAATTAAATGAAATAAAAAGGGAAAATCAAGTGAAAATGTTGTCCATCTTCCTCCTTAGCTGCCAAAATTTGTGGAGAACCATAGCTAGGGTTTTCAAACTTTTCAAGCTTGGAAGTAAGTCTGTTCTAGCCTCGTTTTTAATGTTCTTTACATTTTTGAAATACTCGTAACATGATGTACCCGTTTCTAACCATATTTTAAGCTAGTGTTTATGTTGGAATTTTGACCAATGCATGAGAAGTTTTTGTTTTGATGTTTAATGGATGAATATGATAGTTTGATATGTGTTTAACATCTTACTAGGTGATTTTGCATGAAAACACCTTAAAGGGACCATTTTGTAAAAGATGTAAAATAAGTGATAACAATCTAATTTTAATGAAAATATGGGCTGTTATGAGTACAAGGAAAATTTGGTTAGGCTTGGATAACAAAGAAAATGTATGCATTTCATTTTACGAGTCTAGGGACTAAATTGTAAATAAGTGAAAAGTTAGGGGTAAAAAGGTGATTTCATCCAAGTATGAATTATGGATGTGATTATTAAACAAGTTAAACTTAGCATTATAGATCAAGAAAAACATGATACGGGTCTTGATCGAGGGAAGAATAAGGTTTTTGACGAATAGGCTCGTTTATCATCATTTTGTACCGAGGTAAGTTCTTGTGTAAATAATGTGATGTGTTACATGTTTTAATGCTTTAATTTTGTATGAATTTAAATGCTTATTTTCTATCATGAATTATATGCCTTGATATTCCATGAGTACATGGTTGGTACTATGGATATCATAACTGACATTACGAGCAAGTTTGACAGTGATGCGACAAGCAATGAAACCCCGTTTGAACCTTAGGAATATTCTAGGATAAAAGTGACATGTCACTAAGAATTAAGGAATCTGAACTCATTGAGCAGTCCGGGTTCGTTGATATATATATGTGACCTTTGAACTCATTCAGTGGTCTGAGTTTATGATATATGAGGTACATGTAATTTGGTTCCGGGTACTGGTCTTGTGTGTCCTACTGGCGGGTAAGTAGTCCAAAGTGGTTCAGATACCTGACAGCTTGTGTGAGTAGACCGTGTAGTTACACCTTAACCGATAGCTTATATAAGCAGGCCCATGAGTAGCTCCTTAGCGAGCGTTACATGTTATGAGGTAGCTTTGTCTACATATGTGTATGTGGTACTTTTGTGCAAGTTTTCCGTGTGTCCAATAGTATTCTGAGTGTTCAATGGGTATTGCAATGGATGAGGTGATGAAAGTCCCAATAAGGGCTTGTTAAAAAAGGTATGATCATATGATATACTATGGGTAAGTATAGTTATGTAAGTTAAACTCATGAGCAATGCCTTGATAAAGGATGAATTGTGATGAGAAAGAATATACATATAAACACTTGATAAATAAGTCAAAATACTTGATTGATGAATAATCTTTATGGTTATGTCTTTGTATGATAATTGCTTACTATCATTGCATATTATTTGCATATGGACTTACTAAGCTTTAATGCTTACCCCCTTTCCTTTCCATCCTTTGTAGTTCCGTCAAGCTAGCTCGAGGATCGGAACCTGTCGGAGTATTCGATCACACTATCAAAAGAATATTGGGTATAGTGAATTTGATAACTTGAGTATGGCATCGGTTATTTTGTGATATGTGTCATGCAAATTTAGCCAAGTTGTAAAGGCCTCTAATATTGATGATTCATTTTGTAATGGCAACGTGATATGGCTTATATTTGATTATTGGGTTGTAATCTAATTACCTATGCATGCATGTGCTAATGCGTTGATGATGTGATATGTTATTGCTTGGTGAATGAATGATGAGGTGTGGAATAGATGCTAGGAGATAAGAAATGACTTAATGACTTAAGATGATCATGGTCATGAATATGTATTATGGAATGCTTCTAAATGGCGTGACTAAATGAACATGCTTTAGGATGATAATTTGAAGGTATGAAAATGCCATGCTATGTTGCATGCTATGAAACATGTTTGAGAGTGTGGATGAGTGAGGGTGGTAACTGGCTTAGAAAATAACCTCTAAATTGTCCACACGGGTAGACACACGAGCATGTGTCTAGGCCTTATGTGACACACGATCTGCCCCCACGAGCGTATTGTATAGCTGGGTGTCCCCTGCACCCTAAATTTTGCAAGTCAGTATGTCCAGTAGTAGGCACACGAGCTAAGACACGGGTGTGTGTCTTAGCCGTGTGAGAGACACGACCTACCTATATGGGCGCGTGCTCTGGCCGTGTGAAGTCTACACCATTTTATGGAAAATTCATTTATTTTTAATGTACCACACGGTTTGAACACACGAGCATGTGATATGGCCGTGTGACCTTATTTTGATGATAACGTTATAGCTAGAGAGTTACACGGGTTGAGGACATGGGCGTATGTGACCACACGGCCTACCCCCATGGGCGTGTGACTCTTCAAAATATTAAAAATTGTTAAGTTGCCCAAAGTTTTTCGAAAGTTCTTAGTTTAGTCCTAAACCACCCTTGATGTATATTTTGGGCCTCGTAGGTCCGTATAAGGGACAATATGTATGTGTTTGAATGTTTTTGAATTGGTTGAAATTTTATGGCTCGGTTTTACATATATGTGTATGTTTAAGTCTAGTAATGCCTCGTATCCTGTCCAGGTGTGTAACAGCCCGATTTAGACCCTATTCAGAATGGTGGTTTTGGGACCACGAATCTGAGTCAGAAAATTATTTAAAAATTATTTTCAGTGTTTATTATGTGTGAATTTATATGTGTGAAATTTTCGTGCTTTAATTTTATCATTTGAGTGCTGATTTAATTAAAAGGACTTAATCGCGTAAAATGAAAATTTAATGATTAAATGTGAAAGATGCCGAATTGATATTGTGTTTACAATATGAAGTACTAATGTTGTAATAAGGCCATTTATTATATGTGTGGACAGTTTTAGATATGTTATATATGGTTTTCTAATTAAACTTTAAAGGTTAAATATGTAAAATAGTAAATAATATATATAATATTATAACATAATTAAAAGCCATGTGAATGTGTTCATACTTTTGACCGGAAGTAACAAAAGAAAGAAAGAAAAGAAAGCTTTAGGTATTCTGCAGTTTGGAAGCTTAATCAATGTATGTAACTAGCTCGGTTTTTGATAATTTTTATGTTTTTGAGATCGTTGCTTCGAGTACTACAAAACCCATGCTTATTTTGATGAATATTTTGAGATATGCCATTGATGAGAGCTTGTGATTTTTGTTGTTTGATGATGAAATATGAAAGATATGTTTTAGATTAACATGTTTTGTATTGGAGTTTTTGATGATTTTGAGTAATTAGGACTAAATTGCAAAAATAATAATTTGAGGGGCTAAAATTTGAAATAAATGAAATATATGGATTTTTTTAGAATGGTTAAAATTCAGCTCAACATGGGTATGCTGCAATTTTTTGTATTTTGTGTTTTGTGCAATAGGGACTAAATTGTAAAAAGTGTAAATGTCAGGGGTAAAATGGTAATTATATTGAATTAGTTTATTTTGAATACATTTACATTAAGAACCAAAGAAATCGAATTTGGATCGGAGGAAAAACTAAAATCGTCAATTAATCGTCCTGTTCTGATTACCGTTGTCCGAGGTAAGTTTATAAGCAAATAAACATAGTTTTTTTTAATAAAAATAAGTTACATGTGCTGAATTGATATATTGGAGAATGTATAAATGGTATCCAAATATGTGTACACTTGGGAACTATGTTTACGATTCGATTCGACCAAGATTTGACGTCCGAAAAGCCCTGTACGAACCTTAGGAATAGCTAGGATACATATGTCATGACATAGGATTTTTTATATGTGTTCTCGTGTAAGACCACATCTAGGACGTTGGCATCGATATGTGATTTCGAGTAAGACCATGTCTGGGACATTGGTATCGTAATTGTGATCCGTATAAGACCCTGCCTGGGACAGTGGCATCGACATGTGATTACATGTAAGACCATGTCTGGGACGTTGGCATTGTACGATATGTGTTATAATCCAAGTATCCTTTTTAATTCTGAATGGTTCAACGGGCAAGGATAAGTTACGAATGAATGTGGAAACAAGTTAAAATGAACAAGTATGTGACACTTTATTACCTTTTCGGATATAAGGTAACTTGATTATTTTATATGTGATACAAGTTATATATGACGTTAATGGTAGTGATTGTGTATATGAAAATATATATGTGGATTAATGTACAAGTATGTGATATCAATGTTTGATTTTTGAGCTCATATTTGGCCTAATGTTACATGAAGAATAAATTGAAATGTGAAATTCACATTGATATTAAAGGATTTATGTGCATTCGATTACTAGGTATTTGAAATATGAACCTTAGAACGTGTTTATAGGAAAGTATATATATATTCGGCAAAATAAGGTCTATGTGATATTAAACATGTTAATGAAGCAATGTGTGTTTGGAAATGTTATAATTTATGTATAGATAAATGTTTGGTAATTAAATTTCATAAGCATGGCTTGGTTATGCCTTAATAAATTATCAATGCCATTGAGATAATATTTGAATTAAGAATTGAGCTATGAATGAAGTGAATGAAACCATAAGTTTAAGTATATGATTGGTCATATTCGGTTTAATGATATATATATATACATATGTATGTATGATATGGAAATGTGAATTTCATACTTATGCCAAATTTTATATGTGCATCTGTTTATATGGTAATTGAATGTGAGTATGACTAAGGAAATGTGACTTGTATAAATGTATTATGATAGTATGTATTCGATCAAGTGAAAGTTTTATTGATATTGAGTATGAAAGATGATTTTGGACAAAGAACGAATGCATGTTTGGACAAAACTTAATTCATGTTTAGTTATATGTGGATATTTGAATTTACAAGTATGGTTTGGCTTTGTCTTATTAAATTATTATTGTTATTGAGTTAATGTTTGCTTATGACTTACTAAGCTAAGATAGCTTATTCTGTGTGTGTTTTTTTACTTCTATTTATAGTTTTTTGGAGACTAGTTGCAGGCTCGGGGATTGTCAGCGAAGTCTATCACACTATTAACTGCTTTCGGTACTTTTAAAAGTTGAATTAGAAACCTATGGCATGTATAGGCTATACTACTTTTCGAATATGGTTGAAGTTGTATATATATGTATAAGCCATGCAAAAATGGCTTGTCCATTTTGTTAATCTTGGAATTTATGCTTTGGCTTGATTATTATGTTTGGTTGTGGTTTTGGTTGATTTGGTTTTGATATATATAAGTATGGCTATGTTTGATATTTTACTCATGAGTTTATTGATTCAAATATGTCTTGTATTTGGTTTTATTGAGAAATGGGAATTTGTGCATATATGGCTAAAACTTTGGTTTTATAATGATAGTTATAAAATTTGATTCATAGTGTACTTTCATTGAATAGCCGAATATAAAATGACTTAATATGGTCTTGTGATTTGGAAAAAGTATATTTCCTATATGTATTTTAAAGCATATGAATTTAACTTGTTTATATTCGGCAATTGTATTTGGATTTTCACCATTTGAATAGTAAATTTGGATACTTTGTTGTGTGTTTTTAGATTATGTTAGTTTATTAATAATTATTTCCATGTAGGATATATATGTTTAAGACATGATATTTATATATAATGAATGTGTTAGCTTATTAAAATTCTTTCATTAAGTAAAGAAATGGATAAGAATTATGTTGGTAAATTAATCATGATTTGGTATTTATATATATATATTTACATATAAGTATATGAAGTGATGGGTTGATTTATATATAATGGTATGTGCGTAGTTGAATACGTATTTGTTGAATTGGTCTTGAATATGGAGTTTGTTATATTGCAAATACATAGTTGTATTGTTCTTAATGTGATATGAAAATTTTCGATAATGTTTGGAATTAGTTCTATGTAAGAATATACGCTTGTAAAGAGATTTAGTAAGTTAAAAGTGGACATTGAAATATGCATTACTATATTCGGCCGAGGTTTTGTAAAGTGACTAAATGAATAGTACTTTAAGTTATAAGGAATTAAGTTTGTTATTTTCTAAATGGTGCCAAATGGAACTTGCCAAAAATGAAATGTGTTTGAATATCTTTATTTATTATGTCTTATATATGTGTTTATAGATTGTAATATTATATTATATTTATGGTATGAACAAATGCGATGAGATAAAATGATATGTTCAGTGCTTATTGCTTATGAATTATAAATCTGATTAAGTGTTTAGAAAGTACCGCAATATGATTTGCAAAGAGATTAATTTAGTTTTATTTATATTAATAATTATTTGTTTTAAGAGTTTCAATAAAATTATGCATATGATTATTCAGAAGTTATGTTTCGTCTGGTGATACCTCGTAACCCCTTTCCGGTGATGGATACGGGTTAAGGGGGTTACAAGGTGTTGGACACGGGTATAGGGTGTTACATTATAGTTGATCAGTTTTCGAAGAGTGCGCATTACTTAGTTGTGCAAACTAATTATTCATTGCAGAAGTTGGTAGAGTTGTATATTGCCGAGATTGTTCATCTTCACGGGGTTTCAGTTTTGATTATATTTTATAGGGATCCAAGGTTTACTTCAAGATTTTGGGAGAGTTTGCAAGAGGCTTTGGGGTCAAAGCTTACTTTCAGTATGGGTTATCACCCTCAAACTGATAGCCAATCTGAAAGGGTAATTCATGTTCTAGAAGACATGTTGTGAAGTTGTGTGATCGAGTTTAATGGTAGTTGGGAGTGATATCTGCCCTTAGCAGAGTTTGCTTACAACAGCGATTTCTAAGCGAGTATTCACATGGCACCGTTTGAGGCATTGTGTGGTAGGAAGTGTATAACTCCTTTGTGTTGGACGGAATTAGATGAGAGGCGCGTTGTTGGGTTGGATTTAGTTCGTGAGATTGAAGAGAAGGTAAAACTAGTTTGTAATCGTTTGAAAGCAGCGTCTAACAGGCAAAAATCTTCTGTGGATTTGAAGCATCGAAATATCGAGTTTCAAGTTGACAGTAGGGTACTTTAAAAGGTTTCACAGTGGAATAAAGTTTTGAGATTTGGTAGAAAGGGTAAGTTGAGTCCAAGATACATTGGACCCTATGAAGTCGTTGAGAAGGTAGGTTCAATAGCTTATCGTCTCAAGTTGCCGCCAGAGCTTGAGCAAATTCATGATGTTTTCCATGTGTCCATGCTTCGAAAGTAATTGTTCAGATCCATCACATATTGTGCCAGTAGAGGAGACAAAGGTTCAAGATAATCTCACTTTTGATGAGGAACCAATAGAGATTTTAGATTATGAAGTGGAAGCATTGTGAAACAAAAAAGTTCCATTGGTTAAAGTTTTGTGGCACAACCATAAAGTAGAAAAGACTACTTGGGAAACTGAGGAAGCGATGAGAAGTCAACATTCGTATTTGTTTAGCTCAGGTAATTTCGAGGAAGAATTTCTTTTTAGAGGGGGAGAATTGTAACACCCCAAAATAAGGCCTAGGAGCTTTAGGGATATTTTAGGAATTTTGGCCAATATGAGCTCGAAATTTCATAGGGTTGGTACTCGATAAAGTTTTCGACTATAGCATCTTAGCTGTCAAATCAATTTTTCAAAAAGTGTTCTAGAAACCCTTAATTTTAGAGAAAGAACTGGTTTGTAACATAGTCAAAACAATGTATACTTATGTGGCAATTTAACCAGATTAAACAATTGAACATATTTTTTCCCCATCAACATGTGTTCTCGTCAGTTTCTTTTCCCCTTCATTGTGCTTGCCACCTTTTTCTTTTCCCTTGCTATTTCTTTCGATTTTTTATTCTAAAACCACAATACCTTGATTTCCTACCATTCCTAAGCCATTTACCATTATAAATCTACAGAAAAAACAACCAAAACTTCATGAATTTCATCATATTCTCCAAACATGGTTTTTTTAGATTTACATCAAAACTTGTTTATTCTTTCAATAAAGGTAACCATTCATGTATCATTGGTTTTTAATGTTATTTAGACTCTAAAATTGAATTATTAGCCCTCAAATCGTATGTTTTAAATAAAAACTAAAAATCGAGCCATTAATGGTGGATTTCGAAATTTTGCATAAAAATGTGGTTTCAAAGTTTTTTTTTCAACTTGTTTTAGCCTGACTAGAGGGTTTTTAAACTTACCTTAAAGTTTCATTAATGATTTCTCATGTTTTAATGAATTTTGTGAAAATTGCCTAAAAGATGTCGAAAAATGTGGATACCATGAATTGAATAAATTTGTCTAGTTTGAAGGTTGCGAATTAGGCATAGGTGATTAATTAGGTGAAAAGAATTTATTTTAGGAAAAAAGGTTGAGTATAGATAGAGATATTAGTATTTAAAGTTTGTTATGTTAATAGTTTAAGTTACATGGGAACTTAGCTTAAAGTTTGTGTTCCAGTTGGTTTGAGTGAAATTTTTGTTATTATTTGATTGTGGTTAATGTATCATTTTTGTGTGTAAAGCCCTAGATTCGATAAAGCTTGCTACGAGCTGGGGAAGAGTTAGTTGAACTTTCGACTTTTCGAAAAAGCATAAAGTGGTTAGTGTATAGAATTGCTACTCGTAAACACGAGTAATGTGTTGATTAGGAATTTAGATATAGCCTAATGGAAACACAAAAATATACACATCTTTTCATGCCCTTTTTAACTTAAATTCATGTAGTTTATGTAAAATTATTTTCAAAAAATATATAATTATTATAAAATAATTATTTTGGACTTAAATTATTAACGTAATGAATTTTAAACAATTTTATAATAAATTTTGATTAATTTTTATCATTTTCGATAGATTTGCACAAAGGGCGAAAATTGGCTCGACAGACACTACTAGAAGCGCAAAACCGAGAAGTGATTTTTGAAGCATCGAGACGAATGAAATTTTTAGCTAAAGATGGTCCAACTTATGTGTTATTTCATAATATAATTAATTTTAATTTATATCCAATTTAATTTTTATTAAATAAATTATTAATTAATTATGAAAAAGTGGTCTAGTTGAGTCGAACTGAGTGAACCGAATTGACCAAGAAGTGGACAGCCCAAAACCGTCCATATGCTGACCCAAATCAGCTTATTGGCTGATTATTTAGCTTGCAAAGAGGCCCTTGAAGACTTGTTGAAATTGCAAACAAACCCCTCCACAATTGGTGGCTTTATAGATTTACCCCAAGCCTAAATTAGCAAAGTTGAAATTATCAACCTTGCCACATGTGTGGCCGGCCAAGGGAGGGCTCTTTGGCTGATAATTTTAGCTATTTTTAGCAGCCCTCTTTAGCTATGAAAACCCCTTTAGGCTGGTCATTTGAAACAAACCTCAAGCATTCACATCTTTTCTCTCTTCTCTCCATTTTATCTCTTCTTTTCCATTTCAAATTCCCTTGCTCTCTTGCCGATTTCTCCTCTTGGAAAATAGGCATTCATCAGTCATTTGGAACAGCAATTAAGAGTTCATATTATCCTTGATCGACGAGGACAACGGAGAAGGAAGAACGGAGCAAACTAGTCAAGCCACGAAAAAGCACTAGATTTGATTATTGTTCCCTATCTCTTTAATTTTTGTTGTTGTTATGATGAACATATCTATGAATATTTATGTTGTTGGAATGATTAATTTAATCAATTTAGCTCAAATTTAATTCGTGTTAGGTTGATTGCATTTCATTTGCTAAAATTGTTAAAATTGTGTTTATGTTGTTATAGGCCTCGGTAAGATGCTTGGTTAAGTAAAATCATAAGTTACTTTTGCATTACAATTGTGAGGTAGTTAATGAATTGATTATTTAAATGGATTGAAATTGTAATTAATGGACACGTTATTTAATCAGTGCATGTTTAATCATCTAAGGTAGCTGAGGGTTAAATTAGCAACGGTATCTGACGATACAATTGCCTTGCATAACTTGCAAGATTATTGTGATTAAACTATTTCAACATAGGGATACCTTGTTACCTCACATAGTCGTTTATGTGCTTATTAGATTTAATTAATCGTTTGAATTGACATAGGGATATGTACAATAGATTATTTCGATTTAATAAGTATGTATGTGCAATAACATATTTGCCTATTAAGATTTGTTTAATCGGTTGAATTGATATAGGGATATAGTCAAGAGATGAATGGATTTTGGTTGGTCAGTATGTTAACAAGTTAGCAAATTACTGAGTTGTCGTGAATTTATTCGTAACAATATAAACATGAGTTTAATAATTCTAAGTTAAGAAATGTAATTAATCTAACACAATTGTGTTATCTTGATTAAACTCATATTTTGAAATCGTGCATTTGATATTTATTTATTTAGTTTAAAATCTTATTTTTTTTATCACCCTCCTCAAACAAAATATTTTTTTTCACCAAAGTGTTTTAAATATCATTCATAAATAATTCTTTCCACAGCCCCTATGGCTACGACTTGTCACTTTATTACTTGTTGCGATTGTGTACACTTGCACATTTCCGTCAATCCACCTAAACCCCTACTCTAAGTTCTGAGTGTAAGTTACTTGAATCCATAATTATCTTATGATTTTATGGCTATGTATTATGCATGAAAGGTGTTATGTGGATATAGTGGCTATTGTTTGAAGTGCAATTATATTCATGAATTTATATGCTATATGACTATGTTAGTGTTTTGGAAAATATGATATTCGATAGTGATAGTACATGAATAATTGATAAGTAATATTTTTTGTTTTCAAATATTCTGGCCTTGTGATTTTGGAACCCTTGGATGTAGTTGGGATGCCATAGGATTGTGAGTACTCACTTATATGTATTGTGGTTTTGGGCGTTGAGGCCCTGGAACATGTTTGGAGGGATAAGAGAATGAGAGCTAAGCTCCATTCAACGGGACATGTGAGGGAAATAAGAAGAGTGTTAGCTAAATGCTTCACTTTTGGGACATGTTTGACTTTATGAGTCTATGTGGGGTAATGGAGATCCATGTATCCGATGTGTGATGATAGAGCTCACTGTATGTTTCATATCCCAAGTGCCATCTTATCAT
Source organism: Gossypium hirsutum (assembly GCF_007990345.1). Lineage (NCBI taxonomy): Eukaryota > Viridiplantae > Streptophyta > Magnoliopsida > Malvales > Malvaceae > Gossypium > Gossypium hirsutum. The sequence continues at coordinate 50,141,153 of NC_053431.1, read as the reverse complement.
AATTTATGTAATAGTGCAGAATATGTTCTATGCTTGAATGAGTATGTATCTGTTGTGAGATTCAACTATTAGATGATGCATGATTTAATACTATATGACGTTAGAATTAAGAATAAGGTTCTTGTGAGTAAATGATGGGCTATGTTACATGATGACATGTTTCTGCAGTGGAAACTCCTTGCATTCACTGAGCTTGTTAAAGCTCACTCACTCATTCCAACATATGTAGATTAGTGACGACACAGTGTGGGTGGTGTGGTTTCCGAGGGAGTGATCCAATGACTACTGGTTATTTATTGTAGGTGCTTTATTATTTTCGTATTGGGGAGACAGAAAATGTAGTAGAATTTTTATGACTGTTGAGTTCTAAACATTTTGGTTTGTTTTATAAAGTCTTCATGTTATTATTATGCTAGAATAATATACATTGATGTTGGCATGACGATTCTTGTTTGGATGATTTGACATTTTGGATTGATAAATTTAACCGTTGAATGATGAAACAAATAAAGTACTTGAAGCATATTGCTTAGGGACTATAACAATTGAATTATTTCCTCTTTTATGCTACATTTTTTGCTTCAGTAGCAGAGGTACGATAGTTGGCTTTAAAAATTGATACCTCTATGAATTAAAATGAACTAGAAGATAGAGTAGGGATTTGGTATCGATACCTTATCTCGAGTATCGATACTCAAGACTAAAGTATCGATAATTTTTAGCAAGTACCGATAAATTTCAACAAACGAGAATTTGGCCGAAAAATAATATGTTCATTTGGTACTGTTTTTCTAGGTGGTACTGATACCACTTAAAGAAAATATCGATACCTTAATGTTAATATCGATACCTATGAACATTTTTCTAAAAGTTTGCTAAGCCTTTATGCATGATTTTGACTGAATGTATGACTAATTAACAAACAATTTGGTTGAACCTAGTTTTCTATTTCATGTACATGAGACGAGACGGTGGTATGGCATCCCCTATTTGGGCTTGGCGACCAGGCGGGGTATAAGGTGTTACATAACTGTTCAACCAAAGGCGTACCTTCTTCCAAAAGATAAGAATAAATACATTGCTTTAGATACAACTTGCTAGTTGCGGTTTTCAACATGAATAACTGCTCTAGTTTTTCCCATAATGTAGTAGTGGCCTTCCTCTTCAACATGTCCTATAGAATATTATTCGATAGATGCAAATGTAATTGTGTTAGAGCATTTCGATCCTTACGCTGCTTCTCTTCAGTCATTAATGTTGAAGGCATCTTATCTACCCCTAGTAAAGCATCTTTCAAATCCATCTGTGCATGTAACAGCCTGATTTAGACCCTAATCAGAATGGTGGTTTTGAGACCAAAAATTCGAGTCAGAAAAATATTTTAAAATTATTTTCTGTGTTTATTTTGTATGAATTTATATTTGTGAAATTTTCGTGATTTAATTTTATCATTTGAGTGTCTGATTAAATAAAAGGACTTAATCGCGTAAAATGAAAATTAGGTGGTTATTTCTAAAAGGGTCTGAATTGCATTTGGCTTTTTAAATGGAAGCCTTTATGTTGCAATTAGCCCATTGTTAAGTAAAGTGGAAGGTAATGGCCATAGTTATAACGGTTTTACAATTTAATAAATAAGGTTAAATAAGTAATTAAATAAAATGTCATTATATGTTATAATATACTAAATTATAATAAGCTTTTCATATTATTCTCACTTTGCCAAAACTTAAACAAGAAAGAAAAAGAAAAAAGAAGCTAGGTTTCAATCACATTCAAGCTTGATTAAGGTGTGAGTTTAACTCGGTTTTTGATAATTTTTACGTTTTTTATATCGTTGCTTCGAGTACTACAAAACCAATGCTTAAATTTTTTATTTTGATGAATATTTTGAGTTATGCCATTGTTGAGAGCTTGTGATAATTTGTCCATTTATGTGTTTTTAGACTAAATTGAATGAAAATATGTTTGAATGAGCTTAATTTGAATATGTTTAGATTAAGAACCAAAGAAATCGGATTTGGATCAGGGGAAAACGAAAGTTGTCAACTAGCCATCCTATTCCGTTTTATAAGTCCGAGCTAAGTTTATAAGCAAATAGACGTATTTAATTTTTAATTAAATGCTAAGTATATATGCTGAAATGAAATATACGAATTTATATATGCTATTGCTGAATGTGTATAAGCTTGGTAACCATATTCATGCATTTGTTTCGACCGAGTTACGACGTCTGAAAGCCCCGTCGTATGAACCTTAGGACTAGTTAAGATACATATGTCATGACATAGGATTCTGATATATTTGTGCGAGTAAGACCATGGCATCGATATGTGACTCTGATATATGTGTGCGAGTAAGGCCCTGCCTGGGACAGTGGCATTGATATGTGGATATATGTAAGATCACGTTTGGGACGTTGGCATTGTACAATATGTGTGATTATCCGAGTGTCCTATCCAATTCCAAATGGTTCATCAGGCAACGATAAGTTGTGAATAAATACGAAATATGAGCGTAAAGACCAAGTATGAAATAGTCTATCATCTATTGAAATAAGGTAAGTAAGTTATTTTGATATATGTTACAATTTGTATGTGATACTAATAATTGATTATTAGTTAGGTATTATATTCACATTTATGAGAACTATGATTAAATATAATGTCAATGATTATTTATATATGGTTTTTGGTTTGAGTTTACATTGGAAGTATATGTTAATATATAATGTTTTTGAGTTTTGCTTATGACTTGAGTTATTAATTTGTACAGATCTATCATAAATTAGTTGAGTATAAAAATATATATAATTAAGCAAGTGTATGCATGTGTTTGTTTGAATTTGTGTTTTGACTGGTAATACCTCGTAATCTTAATCCGACGACGGATATAGGTTAGGGGTGTTACATTTTATTAGTATCAGAGCTACGGTTTAGTCGATTCTAGGACTAACGTAGCATGTGTGAGTCTAGCTATACATGTCATATTATATATTGTGATAGTGTGATGACTTCTGACATTTGAAAATATGTTTTCATATAGTAAATGGATCCTAACAGAGCTGTAGCTGACGATGTCGAGAGTGTAGTGCCTACTCCCACACAAGGGACAGCGCCGGCTGATTCTCGATCGATTTTGAGTAACCAAGAAAGAGAGGCTAGACAAGTCTTCTACCAAATGATGAATGACTGGTTTATTCAATATATTCGGACTAATCCGGCTGCACAATAACCTCCACCTCCGACTAATCCATCTTTGATGCCTGCTGTACCTCAAGTAAGTGACTCGCTGAGATTAAATAAGCTACCCGTTGATAAAATCAGAAAACATGGGGCTGAAAAGTTTAAAGCTACTGATGATGATGATGCTGAGCAGGCTAAATTTTGGCTTTATAATATACTATTCATATGTTTGATGAGCTGTCCTGTACCCCAGATAAGTGTTTGAAATGTGCCTTATCTTTACTCTGAGATACAGCATATCACTGGTGGAATACCCTAGTATTAGTGGTCCCAAGAGAGTGGGTGACTTGGGAATTCTTTCAGACTGGGTTCCGTAAGAAATATATCAGCCAGAGATTTATTGATCAGAAGCGTAAAGAATTTCTGGAACTGAAACAGGACCAGATGACCGTGACAGAATATGAGCAGAAATTTGTGAAACTCAGTCGGTATGCCCAAGAGTGTGTTTCTACCGAAGCCATAATGTGTAAAAGATTTGAAGATGGGCTGAATGAAGACATTAAACTGTTAATTGGCATACTTAAGATAAAAGAGTTCGTAATACTGGTTAAGCGAGCCTGCAAAGCTGAAGAGCTTAGGAAGGAGAAAAGAAAAGCTGACTTTAAAGCTAGAGATGCACGTAAAGGAACATCTGATAAGTCATTCCAGTTGGCATCAAAGAAGTTCCGAGATGATTTTAGCCATTCTAAAGCCACTTCGGGTTATTCTAGACGGGATCAGAGTAGACCACATATAAGCTCGAGAGCTACCTCAGTTGTGACAGCCCAAAGTTGACCCTAGTCGGGAAGTGGTTTCGGGACCGCTAAACCGAGTCACCGAAATGTTTGAATGTGATACTTATTGTCTAGAATATGTAATTATGAATGTGTGAAAATTTCAAGCTTCAATTTGGTTGATTTCATGTGAATTTAGTCAATAGGACGTATGTGAGAAAATTCTAAAATGTGATAGGTCAATGTGTGAGGACCTATTAGTGCATGTGGACAAAGGGGGGACTTGCATGTCAAATTCTCCCCCCTACTAGTAGTGGCCGGCCATGACAAGCATGGTAGACCAAGTTTGATGGCCAAGACATGTCATAGACATGTTTTGTTGGTGCATCATGGGTGGGAAAAAAATAAAATAATAGGCATGGAAATTAAATAATGAAAAGGAGTATGATGAATACACAAAAAAAAATGTGTAGTTGATTCTTTTCCCCCCCCATTGCCGTGAGCTAAAGAAAAGAGAGGAGAAGATCTTTGTTCATCCTTTTCTCACCTTCATTTAGCCTAAATTAGAAAGAAAAACAAAGAAAAAATTTTCTCATCCTTTGGTTCATCCTTGGCCAAAACTTTTAAGGAGGAAAGAAGAAGAAAGGTGAAGAGATTCGGCCATGCATGTAGCTAGGCTAAGGTATGTTTGATGATGTTCCATGAGATGCATGCATGTTTTAGTTGTTAGCTTGAGTTCTACCTAGCCCATGGTCTAAATCTTGCTATGTGATGGAATTGGCACTTGACCATGGATGCATCATTCTTGGTTGGTGTTTGATGTTGTGGTGATGAGGCATGAGGATGAGTTAAGATTCGGCCTAGGTGGAGGTTGTGTTAATGCCATTGCATGCAAAATATGAAGCTTGTTAATGATGCATGTGATGATGGCTTGATGATTCTTGAACCTCCTTTTTAGCATTTTTGTGTGAGCACATATGTGCATTGGTTGCTAAATGGAGAAGAATCGGCTAGCAAGATGTGTGCTAAGGCCGAATGTAACTTTGCATGTTAATGAGCAATGCATGTGTTAAATTGATGAAAAGGGGGAGGATGCTTTACTAGTGTGTATATGTGTGTTTTAAGTGTTGAAATCGACCCCAAAAATAGACATGCATATTCGGCCAAGGGGAAAGAAATTAGCTAATATGTTGTGTTGATGCATGATTTTTGCATGTATGAGACTTTAATGTCTAATGTATAAATATGGGCTAAGTGCCTTGTGTTCATCTTTTTGATGCCTAAATGATGAAATCAATTTATTTGTTTAATTAAGCTCAAGAGCAAAGGGGAAATAAATCCGATAAAGGGAAGGAAAAAGTGGTTGAATAGCTAGCGGAATCGTTCGACAACACCCGAGGTAAGTTCTTGAGTAAGAGAGCTTAAATTACGATGTGATTAAATCATGCTCTATGTGTGGCTATTGAGCCGAATGTGCAAGGACGATATGTGCCTTGTGTTTGAGTTTCGCAAATGAAAATGAAATATGAATGTGCCATGAATTATTGTTAGATGTGCATGATTAATTGAATGCTGTCCGGGCTAAGTCCCGAAGGCTTTGTGCTAAGTGAATATATCCGGACTAAGATCCGAAGGCATTTGTGCGAGATACAAATTCCGGGTTAAGCCCTGAAGGCCTTTGTGCGAGATACTAAATCCGGGTTAAGTCCCGAAGGCATTCGTGCGAGTTATTAAATCCGGGTTATGTCCCGAAGGCATTGTGTGAGTTACTAAAACCGGGCTATGTCCCGAAGGCATTTGAACGAGGAGCTATATCCGGTTAAATCCCGAAGGTACGTGATTTGGTAATGAATGAGCTTGCTGTAAAATTCCAGCGAATACTCGAAAAACATCCCAATATGGGGATATGTTACGTATGTGTTGAATTTAATCGAGCCCTTACAAATAAATGTTCGCTCAGTTGATAAACGAGCTACCGGCCTTCGGCTAAGTTAGTCTATTGTGTATGTACATAAGGGTTGTTAATGTTGTGAAGCAAGTTTGATATCGGTAAATTGCGTATTATGAAATATTCCGTTTAGCTAAATGTGTGTTATTCTTTGTTTATGCTGGAATTCCTTGCTCAAAACTTACTAAGCATAAATTGCTTACTCGTTACACTGCTCCTCTGTTTTATAGATTTTTGGTTCTCCAGCTATCGGACTCGGGATCTTGAAGTCGAAGTCGCCCACACTATCAAAGGCTCTTTTGGGTACTATTTTGGTTGAATTTTGATATGGCATGTATAGGACTACCCATTGTTGTTTTTCGAGTACTTTATGAAATGTATAAGTGTACAGCCATGCGAAAATGGCTTGTAGAAGTGGAGTATGGCATTAGACCATTCGTGTTTATGAATGTATAGATGGTTTCATGATGTAACTATAGTTGGAATGGAAGTGTTGAGCAAATGATCAGCCATTGGAATGGCTAAGTATGATCATATGTGGGCATATGTATGACAAGGCCCTAGTTGGTCCATGAAACCCCGAAAATAGGTAAGGTTTACTTTGAAAACAGAGGCTGACAGCAGCAGTGGTGTGGATTGGAAAAATCACAAGAATTCGTAGGAGTGGAATTAAATAGTGAATAAATTATGTAATCAAACCTTGATGAATCTACTTTCATATGAAAGTAACGAAACAATCATATGAATAGTACAGTAAGAGATATCCGGGTTCTTGTGGAACAGGGCCAGAACAGTTTCTGGATTCCCTGTTCCGACTTTGGAAATTCACTATAAATTGACCAGAGATAATTAGGGGTCATACCATATATGTATGGATTCCTCTCTGAGTCTAGTTTCCATAGAAACAAACGGCATCAGTATTGAAGCTCTGTGCAGAGAGATATCCAAGTCGTAATGGGAAAAGGTCAGTGTAGTCGACCCCTGTAACATGGGAGACTTTGACTAATAAACTGTACTAATTGGCCTGACCAAAAATTCTAGAAAAAAATACATAGGTGGGGACATGAGTATAGTTTCAGGGAAAAATTACAAAACTGATTTTCGAGTTGTGAAACTCAAGATATGATTTTTGAAGCGACTAGTACTCAGACTGGGCAGTGTCTGGAAAAATTTTTCAAAGTTTGTTAACATCTCGTGTCCGACTCCGGTGTCGGTCTCGGGTTCGGGGTGTTACATTAAATTGGTATCAGAGCTACGGTTTAGTCGATTCTAGGACTACCGTAATGTGTTGGGTCTAGCTATACATGCCATTTTATGTGATTACTTGATAGTGTGGTGATTTCTGACAATTGTAAATGTGTTTATAGTAATGGATCCCGATCGTGACCGAGAGGTAGCTGATGATCTTGAGAGTGTAGCGCCTGCTCCCGCACAAGGGACAGTGCCGGCAGACTCTCAACCTAATGCTAGTAATCCGAATGATGAAGCTAGACAAGCATTCTATAGCGTGATGAATGATTGGTTCAACCAATACATTCGAACTAATATGGCTGTTCCACAACCTCCATTCCCGACAAATACTACCCCCGCACCTACAATACCACCGGTAACGGACCAAATAAGGTCAAATAAGCCCCCAGTTGACAGAATCCGAAAACATGGGGCTACTGAATTTAAGGCTATGGATAGCGATGATGCCGAGCAAGCTGAATTTTGGCTGGACAACACTATCCGGGTACTCGATGAGCTATCTTGTACACCCGATGAATGCCTAAAGTGTGCTATCTCCTTGCTACGTGATTCTGCCTACTATTGGTGGAGTACTCTGACTTCTGTTGTGCCCCGAGAGCAAGTAACTTGGGAGTTTTTCCAAACTGAGTTTCGGAAAAAGTATATCAGTCAGAGATTTGTTGATAAAAAACGGAAGGAATTTCTTGAGCTTAAGCAAGGCTCCATGTCGGTTACTGATTACGAGCGAAAATTTGTTAGACTTAGCAAATACGCTCGGGAATGTGTTTCGTCCGAAGCTATTATGTGTAAACGCTTCGAGGATGGGCTGAATGAAGATATAAAAATGTTCGTTGGCGTTTTTGAAATACGAGAGTTCGTGGTACTTGTTGAACGAGCTTGTAAAGCCGAAGAGCTTAGAAAAGAAAAGCAAAGAGTTGATGAGGGAACTGGAGAGTTTCGTAAAAGATCCTCGGGAAGGTCTCTTCAACAGACATCGAAGAGATTTCGAGATGATGCGGGCCAGTTTAGAGGCACTTCGGGCCTTTTTAGACGAGATCGTGATCGACCCCCTGTAGGTACACGAGGCACTTCGGTCGCCAGTGTTGGGAATGAACGTCGAGATAGAACGAAATGTCGATATTGCGGTAAATGGCATTCGGGGAGTTGTAGATTCCCTGACCGCTCCTGTTACAAGTGCGGATCAGTTGACCACTTCATTAAAGATTGCCCGAGGTTGTTTGAACAGAATGAAAATCAGAGTGGGAAACCGGGTGCTACCACTGCTCGAGGTAGACCATCTGGAAATACGGGCAATGCTAGTGGTGGTCAGAGAGGATCTAGAGATGATATAACCAGATCCGAAGCTCGTGCGCCTGCTAGAGCTTATGCTATACGTGCCCGCGAGGATGCTTCTTCGCCTGATGTTATTACCGGTACATTCACTCTCTTTGATACTAATGTAATTGCTTTGATTGACCCTGGTTCTACTCATTCTTACATATGTGAAACCTTAGCATCCAGTAAGACTTTACCTATTGAGTCTACTGAGTTTGTAATTCGGGTGTCAAATCCCTTGGGTCATTACGTGCTTGTCGACAAAGTGTGTGAGAAATGTCCCCTGGAAATTCGAGGTTCCTATTTTCCGGCGGACTTGATGCTTTTGCCGTTTGATGAATTTGATGTTATCCTTAGTTTGGATTGGTTGACCGCGCATGATGCGATTGTGAATTGCAAGAGCAAGACTATTGATTTGAGGTGCGCAAATAACGAAGTAGTCCGAATTGAGTCTGCGGACTTGGAGGGGATGCCAGCTGTAATATCAGCAATGTTGGCACAGAAATATGTAAGAAAAGGGTGCGAAGCATACCTTGCGTATGTACTTGATGACAAAGAATTAGAAAAGAAACCCGAATCTGTGCCGGTGGTTTGTGAATACCCGGATGTTTTTCCGGAAGAATTGCCGGGTTTACCACCTGTTCGGGAGATAGAGTTTGGTATTGAGCTTGCACCTAGGACTACGCCGATTTCGATAGCCCCATATCGTATGGCACCAACCGAGTTAAAAGAGTTAAAAGCTCAGTTGCAAGAATTGACGGATAGAGGTTTTGCTCGACCAAGCTTCTCACCTTGGGGTGCACCAGTATTGTTCGTGAAGAAGAAGGACGGAACCATGAGGTTGTGTATTGACTATCGTCAACTGAATAAAGTGACGATAAAGAATAAATATCCTTTGCCGCGCATCGATGATTTGTTTGACCAACTGAAGGGAGCCACAGTGTTCTCGAAAATAGATTTGAGATCGGGCTATTATCAGTTGCGAATTCGAGAATCGGACATACCAAAAACTGCCTTCAGAACGAGATATGGTCACTATGAATTCTTAGTGATGCCGTTTGGGCTCACTAATGCCCCTGCGGTATTTATGGATTTGATGAATCGGATCTTTAGACCATATTTGGATCGGTTCGTAGTTGTGTTCATTGATGACATTTTGGTCTATTCAAGAGATGAGACCGAACATGCTGAGCATCTGAGGCTAGTGCTGCAAATTTTGCGGGAAAAGCAGTTATATGCTAAGTTCAGTAAGTGTGAGTTCTGGTTAAGAGAGGTTAGCTTCTTGGGTCATGTGGTATCCGCGTCGGGTATTCGAGTTGACCCGAACAAAATTTCAGCCATACTTGACTGGAAACCTCCGAGAAATATTACTGAAGTTCGGAGCTTTTTGGGACTCGCCGGTTATTACCGACGATTTGTGAAAGGTTTCTCGATGATAGCCACACCAATGACGAAGCTACTTCAAAAGGATGTTAAGTTCGAGTGGACGGAGAAATGTCAGAAAAGTTTCGACCAACTGAAAACTCATTTGACTGAAGCTCCAATTTTGGTGCAACCCGAATCAGGTAAAGAGTTTGTCATTTATAGTGACGCATCCCTACTTGGGTTGGGTTGCGTATTGATGCAAGAAGGTCGAGTCGTGGCCTATGCGTCAAGACAATTGAAGCCACACGAGAGGAATTATCCGACCCATGATCTCGAACTAGCTGCCATCGTGTTTGCTTTAAAAATATGGCGACATTATCTGTTTGGTGAGAAGTGCCATGTATTTTCGGATCACAAAAGTCTCAAATATTTGATGACTCAACGAGACTTGAATCTGCGACAAAGACGTTGGCTTGAGTTGTTGAAAGATTACGAGCTTGTCATTGATTACCACCCGGGAAAGGCTAACGTGGTTGCGGACGCCTTAAGCCGGAAGTCATTGTTTGCTTTACGAGCGATGAACGTGCATTTGTCTGTTCTACCAGACAATGTGTTAGTAGCTGAATTAAAAGCTAAACCATTATTGACTCACCAAATTCGTGAAGCTCAAAAAGTGATGATGAATTGGTTGCAAAACGGGCTAAGTGTTTTCCGAACGAGGAATCGGAGTTTAAATTGATGATGATGATTGTTTGAGGTTCAGAAATCGTTTGTGTGTTCCAAGGAATTCGGAACTCATTTCGATGATTCTGAACGAAGCCCATTGTAGCCAAATGTCAATTCACCCGGGGAGTACGAAAATGTACAACGATTTGAAACGTCAATTTTGGTGGCATGGTATGAAACGGGACATCTCCGACTTTGTTTCGAGATGTTTAATATGTCAACAAGTGAAAGCGGAACATCAAGTGCCTTCAGGATTACTCCAGCCGATCATGATACCCGAGTGGAAATGGGATCGAGTCACAATGGACTTTGTGTCCGGACTGCCCTTGTCAGCAAGTAAGAAGGATGCGATATGGGTTGTTGTTGATAGACTGACTAAGTCGGCTCATTTCATCCCCGTACGTACGGATTTTTCATTGGATAAACTAGCTGAATTGTACGTTTATCAAATTGTGAGATTACACGGGGTACCTGTTTCTATCGTGTCGGATAGAGATCCGAGATTCACCTCACGATTTTGGAAGAAATTGCAAGAAGCTCTGGGTACCAAGTTGCATTTTAGCACTGCTTTTCACCCCCAAACCGATGGTCAATCCGAGCGGATAATTCAGATACTTGAGGATATGTTGAGATGTTGCATCCTCGAGTTCAGTAGTTCATGGGAACGGTATTTACCTTTGATTGAATTCGCTTACAACAATAGTTTTCAATCAAGTATTAAGATGGCACCTTACGAGGCTTTGTACGGTCGTAAATGCAGTACACCATTGTTTTGGATCGAGCTCGGTGAAAGTAAAATTTTCGGAGTTGATTTGATTAAAGATGCTGAACAGAAAGTAAAGGTAATCCGTGAAAGTCTAAAGGTAGCCACGGATCGTCAGAAGTCGTACGCAGATTTGAAACAAAAAGACATCGAGTATCAGGTGGGAGACAAAGTGTTCCTTAAGGTTTCACCTTGGAAAAAGATACTCAGGTTCGGCCGTAAGGGCAAGTTGAGCCCAAGATTCATTGGGCCGTACGAAATCTCCGAACGAGTTGGTCCGGTTGCGTATAGATTGATTTTGCCCCCGGAGCTTGAAAAGATTCATGACGTCTTTCATGTTTCGATGCTTCGACGCTATCGATCTGATCCATCGCATATAATTAGCCCATCAGAGGTTGAAATTCAAGTCGACATGAGCTATGAAGAAGAACCGATGCGTATCCTAGCTCGTGAAGTGAAGGAGTTGCGAAACAAAAGAGTTCCGCTAGTAAAGGTGTTATGGCTCAAACACGGGATCGAGGAAGCTACTTGGGAGACCGAGAGCTCGATGAAAGAACGATACCCAAACCTATTTACCGGTAAGATTTTCGGGGACGAAAATTTCTTAAGTGGGGGAGAGTTGTGACAGCCCAAAGTTGACCCTAGTCGGGAAGTGGTTTCGGGACCGCTAAACCGAGTTACCGAAATGTTTGAATGTGATACTTATTGTCTAGAATATGTAATTATGAATGTGTGAAAATTTCAAGCTTCAATTTGGTTGATTTCATGTGAATTTAGTCAATAGGACGTATGTGAGAAAATTCTAAAATGTGATAAGTCAATGTGTGAGGACCTATTAGTGCATGTGGACAAAGGGGGGACTTGCATGTCAAATTCTCCCCCCTACTAGTAGTGGCCGGCCATGACAAGCATGGTAGACCAAGTTTGATGGCCAAGACATGTCATAGACATGTTTTGTTGGTGCATCATGGGTGGGAAAAAAATAAAATAATAGGCATGGAAATTAAATAATGAAAAGGAGTATGATGAATACACAAAAAAAAAATGTGTAGTTGATTCTTTTCCCCCCCCATTGCCGTGAGCTAAAGAAAAGAGAGGAGAAGATCTTTGTTCATCCTTTTCTCACCTTCATTTAGCCTAAATTAGAAAGAAAAACAAAGAAAAAATTTTCTCATCCTTTGGTTCATCCTTGGCCAAAACTTTTAAGGAGGAAAGAAGAAGAAAGGTGAAGAGATTCGGCCATGCATGTAGCTAGGCTAAGGTATGTTTGATGATGTTCCATGAGATGCATGCATGTTTTAGTTGTTAGCTTGAGTTCTACCTAGCCCATGGTCTAAATCTTGCTATGTGATGGAATTGGCACTTGACCATGGATGCATCATTCTTGGTTGGTGTTTGATGTTGTGGTGATGAGGCATGAGGATGAGTTAAGATTCGGCCTAGGTGGAGGTTGTGTTAATGCCATTGCATGCAAATATGAAGCTTGTTAATGATGCATGTGATGATGGCTTGATGATTCTTGAACCTCCTTTTTAGCATTTTTGTGTGAGCACATATGTGCATTGGTTGCTAAATGGAGAAGAATCGGCTAGCAAGATGTGTGCTAAGGCCGAATGTAACTTTGCATGTTAATGAGCAATGCATGTGTTAAATTGATGAAAAGGGGGAGGATGCTTTACTAGTGTGTATATGTGTGTATTAAGTGTTGAAATCGACCCCAAAAATAGACATGCATATTCGGCCAAGGGGAAAGAAATTAGCTAATATGTTGTGTTGATGCATGATTTTTGCATGTATGAGACTTTAATGTCTAATGTATAAATATGGGCTAAGTGCCTTGTGTTCATCTTTTTGATGCCTAAATGATGAAATCAATTTATTTGTTTAATTAAGCTCAAGAGCAAAGGGGAAATAAATCCGATAAAGGGAAGGAAAAAGTGGTTGAATAGCTAGCGGAATCGTTCGACAACACCCGAGGTAAGTTCTTGAGTAAGAGAGCTTAAATTACGATGTGATTAAATCATGCTCTATGTGTGGCTATTGAGCCGAATGTGCAAGGACGATATGTGCCTTGTGTTTGAGTTTCGCAAATGAAAATGAAATATGAATGTGCCATGAATTATTGTTAGATGTGCATGATTAATTGAATGCTGTCCGGGCTAAGTCCCGAAGGCTTTGTGCTAAGTGAATATATCCGGACTAAGATCCGAAGGCATTTGTGCGAGATACAAATTCCGGGTTAAGCCCCGAAGGCCTTTGTGCGAGATACTAAATCCGGGTTAAGTCCCGAAGGCATTCGTGCGAGTTATTAAATCCGGGTTATGTCCCGAAGGCGTTGTGTGAGTTACTAAAACCGGGCTATGTCCCGAAGGCATTTGAACGAGGAGCTATATCCGGTTAAATCCCGAAGGTACGTGATTTGGTAATGAATGAGCTTGCTGTAAAATTCCAGCGAATACTCGAAAAACATCCCAATATGGGGATATGTTACGTATGTGTTGAATTTAATCGAGCCCTTACAAATAAATGTTCGCTCAGTTGATAAACGAGCTACCGGCCTTCGGCTAAGTTAGTCTATTGTGTATGTACATAAGGGTTGTTAATGTTGTGAAGCAAGTTTGATATCGGTAAATTGCGTATTATGAAATATTCCGTTTAGCTAAATGTGTGTTATTCTTTGTTTATGCTGGAATTCCTTGCTCAAAACTTACTAAGCATAAATTGCTTACTCGTTACACTGCTCCTCTGTTTTATAGATTTTTGGTTCTCCAGCTATCGGACTCGGGATCTTGAAGTCGAAGTCGCCCACACTATCAAAGGCTCTTTTGGGTACTATTTTGGTTGAATTTTGATATGGCATGTATAGGACTACCCATTGTTGTTTTCGAGTACTTTATGAAATGTATAAGTGTACAGCCATGCGAAAATGGCTTGTAGAAGTGGAGTATGGCATTAGACCATTCGTGTTTATGAATGTATAGATGGTTTCATGATGTAACTATAGTTGGAATGGAAGTGTTGAGCAAATGATCAGCCATTGGAATGGCTAAGTATGATCATATGTGGGCATATGTATGACAAGGCCCTAGTTGGTCCATGAAACCCCGAAAATAGGTAAGGTTTACTTTGAAAACAGAGGCTGACAGCAGCAGTGGTGTGGATTGGAAAAATCACAAGAATTCGTAGAGTGGAATTAAATAGTGAATAAATTATGTAATCGAACCTTGATGAATCTACTTTCATATGAAAGTAACGAAACAATCATATGAACAGTACAGTAAGAGATATCCGGGTTCTTGTGGAACAGGGCCAGAACAGTTTCTGGATTCCCTGTTCCGACTTTGGAAATTCACTATAAATTTACCAAGATAATTAGGGGCCATACCATATATGTATAGATTCCTCTCTGAGTCTAGTTTCCATAGAAACAAACGGAATCAGTATTGAAGCTCTGTGCAGAGAGATATCCAAGTCGTAATGGGAAAAGGTCAGTGTAGTCGACCCCTGTAACATGGGAGACTTTGACTAATAAACTGTACTAATTGGCCCGACCAAAAATTCTAGAAAAAAATACATAGGTGGGGACATGAGTCTAGTTTCAGGGAAAAATCACAAAACTGATTTTCGAGTTGTGAAACTCAAGATATGATTTTTGAAGCGACTAGTACTCAGACTGGGAAGTGTCTGGAAAAATTTTTCAAAGTTTGTTAACATCTCGTGTCCGACTCCGGTGTCGGTCTCGGGTTCGGGGTGTTACATCAGTAGCTAGTGTGGGTAATGTTAGATCAAACCAACCTGAATTTAAACATTATGGTAAGCGACATCCCGACAGTTGCAGATTACATGATCAGGCTTGTTTTAAATGTGGATTGATGGATCATTATATACGTGATTGCCTAGTGTTAGCTGAAGAAAATCCAGTGCAGAATACGAGATTAGGTAATACTGCAGCTCGAGTAGACCACTCAGAAATACAGGTAATGCAAGTGGCAGTCAGAGAGGGACTAAAGATACAACAGTTAGATCTGAGGCTTGTGCACTAGCCAGAGCCTATGCTATTTGCGCACGTGAAAAGGCTTCATCCCCATATGTCATTACTAGTATATTCACTCTCTATAATACTAATGTAATTGCATTGATTGATCCTTGTTTGACTCATTCTTATGTGTATGAGACTTTAGTATTCAGTAAGACTCTACCTATTGAGTCTACTAAGTTTGTGATTAGAGTGTCAAACCCCTTGGGCCAGTGTGTTATGATTGACAAAGTGTGTAAGAATTGTCCTTTGATGGTTCAAGATTCGTGCTTTCTGGCTGACTTGATGTTGTTTCCATTTGATGAGTTCGACATAATACTGGGTATGGATTGGTTGACTTTGCATGATGCTATTGTAAACTACAAGAGAAAGATTATTGATTAACGGTGCCAGAATGATGAGATTATTCGAATTGAATCTAATGCTCTGAATGGGTTACCAGTAATGATTTCTTCGATGTTAGCTCAGAAATATGTGAGAAAAGGCTGCTAAGCTTACTTTGCATATGTGTTTGATAGTAAAGTGGCCGAAAGAAACATTGAATCAGTACTTGTTATGTGCGAGGATCTGGATGTGTTTCCTGAAGAATTACTGGGTTTGCCACCTATTCAGGAGGTAGAGTTTGGTATTGAGTTAATGCTTGGGACGACTCCGATATCCATAGCTCCATACAGAATGGCACCTACTGAATTAAAAGAATTGAAAGCTCAGTTGCAAGAGTTGACAGATAGAGGTTTCGCATGACCGAGTTTCTCAACTTGGGGTGCACCAGTGTTGCTTGTGAAAAAGAAAGACGGAACTATGAGAATGTGCATTGATTAAGGCAGCTAATAAGGTGACTATAAAGAATAATACCCATTGTCGTGGATTAATGATTTGTTTGATCAACTGAAAGGGGCTACAGTGTTTTCGTAGATAGATTTGAGATCAAGTTACTATCAATTACTAGTTAAAGACTTCGAAGTGCCAAAGACCACTTTTCGAATGAGGTACGAACGCTATGAGTTTTTGGTTATGCCTTTTGGACTACTAACCCT